>NW_004950371.1:5034-6121 GCF_000317375.1 Microtus ochrogaster
GGATCACAACTTTCCATTGTTCCATGATCAGGAGTTCTGAGATCATTTGGTCACTTTGATAACCAGGCACCCATGTGGTGAATATCCATCCAGACATATATAATAGTCATATTGATTTTAAAAAATCAAATCAAGTATTACAAGATAAAAGAAGTTCATGTACCTGCAATTCCATGACTCAGAATGTTCAGGCAGTATTAATGTCATGACTACATGGCATCCTGGGAATCAGAGTGATACCCTCTGTCAATTTTAAAATTCAAGATATGTAGGAAGCTGAGCACACCAGCATGCACTTCACATGTAAAAAGCCTACATTCCAGGGTCATCATCCAACAATATAAAAACAAATAAAGTCATGAATGAAGTCTCCCTCCATTTACTTGCAGGAATTTGGAGCCACACAGTAAGGTTTACTCAGACAAGCAAAGAAAAAAATTAAAATAGCAGGTTTCCAAACTCCTTAGCACTTAATAGCAACTGTTTCTTCTATATCTTATGTGATTTAGAGATCAAGGATTTCAGTATAAGTAGGATTTTGGCTGATTAATGTCAAGCACAAAACAGTAAATATAAATATCAGAAAATTAGTTAGGGATATTGAGACTCATCACATGCAATGAGGAATTTCATTTAGACAGGCTTCTCCTACTAAATATTCACAGGAAATCGAAAGAAAACCACCATGGAAAGAAACTTGTACAAATGCATTATCTTTTCTGGGAGGTTGTTCATTCAATCAAGTAGATTCTGACCCTATTCAATCAAGTAGATTCTGTCACTATTGGTTCACAGTCAACAATAGAAAATTTGCATTTCATCATTTCAAGGATAGACATTTAATGATTCTCATCTGCAATGGCCCCTACACTGTCCAAATTTCTAATGTCTCTTCTGGCACTCAAGACAATCTGTTGACAGCAACATCTTGTAAAACCTGAAAACATACAATGGCACAAAATACCATTACTATTCCAAAAGGGCAAAATGGAAAGACTGTGAGGGACAATTGGACTAACGCAAGATGGAAGCAGAGCAGGACAAGCATCAAATCCTGTAGCTCTCTTCTCAGATGTATGGGCTTCAG
>NW_004950372.1:0-6121 GCF_000317375.1 Microtus ochrogaster
CTTAATAAATTAATAAATAAAAAAACATAAAAAAAGATGTAAGAGCTATCTAGAAATATACTTAAGCTATTGGACAAACAAACAAACAAACAAACAAACAAAAAAAGCTTTTTGTGTCTGGATGCCTAGTTCTGTCTCCAGGTTTGGGAGTTTATCTGTTATAATTTTACTGAATAGTTTTTGTATTTCTTTAGACTTTATCTCCACTTCTTCCTCTATACCATGGATCAGGTCTGGCCTCCTTTACATGTCCTAGACTTTTTGGAAATATTGGTCATGTTTATTAATTTTCCCTATTATATATCTATGTATATTATTGTCTCTAATTTGTCCTTTATTCATGTAATATATCTTTCTGAATTATCTTTTCAATTGATAATGTTTTATGATAATTTTTTTATTTGGTTGACCATTCTTTCATTTTCATTAGATTCAATTTCTGGTGTTACAATTTCATTTTCCTTAATTTTGAACTTTTCTCCTCAAACTTGCAATTGTTTCAGTCACTTGGAGACTGTCTTGTTGAGACTTGGACAGACATCTGCTTGAATCATTTATAAGGACATTAATTATTTTAAAAAGTAAAATTCTGAAGTATTAGCTATTTTAGTCATCTCTGTGGTTTTGGGTTCTACTCTAGGGATGTTGGGATGGGTTATGTGTCATATACTTTATGTTTCTTTGTCATGTTTTATACACCTGTTGGAATGGACTTCTCACCATTTTTAACTTTCCTTTCTTCTTTCTTTCTTTCTTTCTTTCTTTCTTTCTTTCTTTCTTTCTTTCTGTGTATTGGTGTTTTGCCATTGTTGTTGGTTCCCCTGGAACTGGAATTACAGACAGTTGTAAGCTGCCATGTGGGTGATGGGAATTGAACCTGGGTCCTCTGGAAGAACAGTCAGTACTCTTAATTGCTGAGCCATCTCTCCAGCCCCTTTTGTGTGTACTTAGAGGGCTGTCTGCATCAGTTCATCTGTGGACAGGAGAGAAGCTTGGTCTTGATTCCTGGTTGAGTTTTCTGAGGTGTTCCCATCCTGGCGAGGTGGCAGCAGGATCATGGGCAGGTCACACAGGGGTCACCATGACAAGCAGATGGAGTAAAAATCCCAGTCCTGCAGTGAACTCTGGGTGCCATTGGAGTCAGAAACTTATCCCATAGAGATTCTGGAAAATAAACTCAGATCCAGAGCTGAACTCAGACTGCTGGAGTCCGTACCTCGGTCCTGTACTAAGTCCTAGGACCACTGGAATCTGAGCCCTGGTCCTGAGGTAAACTGCGGTAAACTATGAATCAATTAGAGTCGAAACAATCCATTTTATAGCTGGTATGTTGTAGCAGCTTGTGTTCTGCAGTTAATTTGTCCATTTTTCTGCATTGTCAAGTTTATGTGTATGGCATCATTCCCAGGTTTCATTATTCTTTGGTTTCTGTTGTGTCAACAGAATGCCCCTCCCTTTTCATTCCTCATCCTAGCCATTTGCCTTGATTTCTTTCTCTGTCTTGCTAGATGTCTAGTTACTTCTTTGTTGCTATGATAAAACACTCGGACAAAAGTAACTTGAAGAGTAAAGGATTGGGGGGGAGGGGTGTCACCGTTCCAGGGAGTGATGGTGGAGAAGGCAGGGCATCAGCATCCTGAGGCAGCTGGCTAGAGAGTAGCCACCGCCGGGAAGCTGAGGGAGATGAATGCTAGCCCTCAGTTCGCTCCCCTCAGATAGTCCCTCACAGGCATGCCCAGAGGCCCCTCCCAGGTGAGTTTAGATTCTGTCAAGGTGACAACTGAGATTAACCATCACACGAGGATTTTGTCATCTTTTCTTCTTTTGTTGACTTGTCTCTTATAATTTTCTGTATTCGGTCACTCTGATTTATGCTCCTATTTTTATTACCTTTCTCCTGCTTACTTTGGCATTTATTTATTGCCCCCATTTTGCTCACTATACATAGGTCATTGACAGAATAACTTGTTGTTTAGAGACTTTTCTTCTTCAATATGCGTGAATTCAGCACTTTAAGTTTCTCATTTAGTACTGTTTCAGCAATGCTCTGTGAATTTGACGTGTTGTGTTTTCATTTGCATCCTGCTTAATGTATGCTTTATTTTTTTTTCTCTTGAAATTCATTCCTTAATCTATGGATTATTTAGAACTGTTCTTAATTTTCAGAGTTTTTGAAATCTTCCTATGATTTCAGTTTCTAGGTTGGTTTCGCTATGGTGATATCAATCATTTTATGTTTGTTGCAGTTTGATTTTTTGACCTAGGTATTTCTCAGTACGCACACCACAGGCACTTTGAAGAATGTGCATTCTGGGGTTGTTGGGTGATTTACGATCATCTATTGCACTTTGTTTGATAGTCTTGAGCTCTTTTATATTCTTGCTGATTTTCCTTTCAGTTGTTCTCTATTAGGTGGGCTATCTAAAATCCTAAATTGCTGATATCAAGTCATAATAAGGTGACTTCGTGAAGTGCTTTCTAGTTATCAAACATTCCAGGTCTTTTATTTGTTTTACATTATTCAATCCTTCTAGCAGCCCTGGATGTTACATAGTATTATTATCCACATGTTGGTTAACTTTAGAGAGGTTAAATGACTCAGTGCTAGGGTTGAATAACTCATGTGCACCCAGAATCCTAT
Source organism: Microtus ochrogaster (assembly GCF_000317375.1). Classification (NCBI taxonomy): domain Eukaryota; kingdom Metazoa; phylum Chordata; class Mammalia; order Rodentia; family Cricetidae; genus Microtus; species Microtus ochrogaster. The sequence continues at coordinate 2,642 of NW_004950372.1, forward strand.
GTAATCTTCTCTAACAGATCAGAGGTTGATTTAATTTCTCTTGTAGTCCACATTTGAGGAAGGATCAAGTGTCACAGTGGCACCTGTGCAGAAAGTCCCACTAAGGTGTGGTCGGTAGCCTCCACTGTGAGCCTCAGTGATGCTCACTTTGGACATTCACACCCTGTGTAATCTGTTTCTCTTGAGGATGCCTTTGACCTCGTCTCCCTTCTTCCAATGGACAGAGTTTGGCAAAGTAAAGGGAGGTCGCTTTTGAGACTTGATTCATATGGGACTCACTTCTAATTTGGCCCCCCTTTCTCTTCCCTTCTCTCCCACTTGTTCTGAGGGGAGCCAGGTCCATGTTTCAAGCTACCTTAGGGAGAGAGACTCATGAGGCAAGGAACTGATATTAGGGGTTGACAGCTAGCGAGAGATCTAAGGTCCCCAGTGGCTATGAATGAACTCAGAAGTGCATCCTCTCCTTTAATACATATGATTTTATGACTGAGTCCCCAAGTGAACTCCTGACTGCAGCTCGGTGAGGGATCCCACGTCAGAGACATCCAGCTGAGCCCACCCAGATTGCTGACAGAAATGGAGACATCAGTGACTGTTGTTTTAAACTATTGAATTTTAGGGAAATGCATCTAAGAAAGGGAGACAATATTAGCAAGAAGCCAGGCTTTGGGAACCACTGGCAGATCGGGGTAAAATGTAAGAAAAGGGGACTTATTCAGCCTCCCAGATGTCTCTCTGGGAAGACATCACTTACGTGATTCTCCTGATCCAACACAATGGCACCACCATGCCTGTCACCAAGGATTTAACAAAAGGACGGAATTAGTGCAAAGGAGATGGTGTAGTAATGCAAAGTAGCTTCAACCTATTGAAATATTGACAGTCCTGTATCCTCTGTCCTTAAACCAGTATCCATGGGAATGGGGGCTTAAAGGAAAAGTGGGTTATTCAGTAACTTGAAGAAGAAGTAACAAAAGTTAGTATTGCTTATTTTGTAATATCTATAAAATTGAGGATACTTTTGCAAGTTTTGTTATGGTAGAGAGAAATAGGTTTCAAATTTAGTGCATCTGGACACTTGTGAAATGTGAAATACATTCTGTAATGCCTATGAGAGCTCACAAAGTCACAATCTCCACATAAAAGGGTGAAATAAGACCGAAGTGCATTTGAGGACCCTTTGTATCCGTAATGGCTTCCTGTAAGTACAGGACTGGCAAACCTTCGTTTCTTTAGGCCCCTTCACTTTTGTTTCCAGTAGTGATTGACTTTCTCTCAAGATTTTCCCTATCCCCACAGAATAACAACCCCTATAAATCAAAATTTAAGAATGCTCCAAACAATGAAAGTCACTACATTCTGGGAATGCCAGCCCACCCAGTAAGGGAGCTCACTGGGCTCAAGATTCAAACAAAGCGTTTGGAAATGAGAATCCTTATGAGTCATCAGCTGTCAAAGTCACCTTAAAAAGAAAATGGACATTGAGAATGATCAGCCACAGACGCTAGAGATCTCTTGGTCCCCAAATGACAGGTATAGAGCAGGAGGGAATGGTCAACCTTTTGTTCACCTCTTTGCTGTTTCAGCACAGGTGAGGCCATTTTGAAAGGGAAGAAAATGACAGAACTTTCCTAGCTGAATCTAACAGGACAGTTGCTCTAGACCACCGTAAGTTACATTTTCAGACTTTTACTATTCATTCGCTGCAATTGCTGGTTCCTAATTTGCCTCACATTCATAAAAGCTCTGAGCCAAGATGGTTTCGTCTTTGCTTTTTGAGTTAGAGTATCAGGTAGCACAGGCTGGCCTTGAACATTCTACATAGCTGAGAATGGCCTTTGAGGATGACCTTAAACCCGTGGTCCTCCTGCTTCAACCTCCCAAATGCTAGGATTGTACATGTGCAACACCATGCCCAGTCTATGTGGTACTCAGAATCAAATCCAGGGTCTGATGCATGCTAGGTACAGACATCAGCTGAGTTCATCCCTAGCACCTTTCTAACCCAGCTTTTTAAACTGAGACAAGTAACTGAATGTAAGATGACCCAAGGCTGTGGAGGGCTGCATAAACAATGAAAGCACCCCAAAGAACCAAGGTATTATTGTTATTCCATCAGGTATTGCTGTTCTTCAATCCCCACTTTATTCCTTGAGCAGAATAAAAACCCGTGGGACTCCCGACTAACAAAAGGTCTCACTTACTTCTCTTGCAAACCACTGACAAAAGGCAGGACCAATCCATTCTCTTGCATGAATGCCACAGTCTATCCAGACAGCTCTTTTGTAGGCTCGTGATTTTCTGCCCAGCTGAAAACAAGAGGATTCATAGTTACCAACTCAGGTTTTTATTTTTGGATCTACTGACCAGCATAATTTATTAAGGGCTCAGCTAATTCCTCCCTATGGTTTGTTTTTTAGGTAGCACATTAATAAGATGAAGAGATTTCCTGTCTTCTTTGGAAGTCCAGGCTTGCTTATGTAGAAACAATAATTTTTTGCTTCAATATAATTAAAGAACTAAAAAATACAGAAGGAAAAGGGCAATCGCCAAAGCAGTGTACCAGTTTTGTTTTAATATCATAATGACTATTAAATGAAAAGCAAGATTTCCTCCTCCACTATTTCTACTCCTTTTCTCTCACTGTGCCCACCAGAATGCCCTAAGGTGTATTTTTTTTAAAGAATCATGTATTATAGGCAAATTATAGCTAAACATCACAAAACAGAAACATAAAACGTGATCTGTGGAATCAAGGGGCCAATTACAACTCCCGCTGACCATGTCAATATGACTTTAAACCTGGTTTCGAACCCAGGCACTAACAGAAAGCACTTTGCAATATATTCACAAGGACATTGCTTTCATTCAGTCATTAATTCACTTGACTAACATGGCAGGAAGTGCTTTTCCATGCCAGACATCGGGCTGAGCTCTGGAGATCCAGAGAGGAACAGATAGGAGATGTCTGTGCTTGTGAGAGGGGCAGACATTAGAACAGTCAATCCAAGTTCAGGTTGTGAATATCCATTTGTTACTGTGAGAATGTGGCAACTTTTCTTGAATTCTTCTGTGGAATGAAAGGAAGTTTGAATATTTATGCAAGTCAAGAAGCTTGCTTGGAAAACAAGTTGCAGAAGGATGTATGAAGCTGGAAAGAATCTGGGGACTCTGTATTTGAGAAGGAACAGCAAATGAAATTAGAGGTAGGGAACTAATGGGGTCCCGGTGCTGTGTGGGAGGGATGAAGCTGCTCCTCGTAGTCTAGGATCTCCCTCCACTCCCTTCCCTTCTTTCCTCTTCCTCCAGCCCCACTCCTCTCCCCATATATATATGCTTGCTTTAGGAAGTTGGTACTGACAGTGGTGTGGAGGATGGGTTCACACTGACAGCACTGTGGAGGATGGGGTCACACTTACAGAGGTGTGGAGAATGAGTTCACACTGACAACACTGTGGAGGATGAGTTCACACCGACAGC
>NW_004950373.1:0-558 GCF_000317375.1 Microtus ochrogaster
TCAGAGAAGCATCACCTTTCACGATAGCCACAAATAGCATAAAATATCTTGGGGTAACTCTAACCAAGGAAGTGAAAGATCTATTTGACAATAACTATAAGGCATTGAAGAAAGAAATTGAAGAGGATACCCGAAAACGGAAGTATCTCCCTTGCTCTTGGATTGGGAGGATCAACATAGTAAAATATGGCAATTCTCCCAAAAGCAATCTATATATTCAATGCAATCTCCATTAAAATCCCATCAAAATTCTTCACAGACCTTGAGAGGATAATAATCAACTTTATATGGAGAAACAAAAAAAACCAGGATAGCCAAAACAATCTTATACAATAAAGGATTGTCTGGAGGCATTACCATCCTTGACTTCAAACTCTATTACACAGCTACAGTAATGAAAACAGCTTGATATTGGCATAAATACAGAGAAGTCGATCAATGGAATCGAGTAGAAGAACCGAATTTTAACCCACAAATCTATGAACACTTGATTTTTGATAAAGGAGCTAAAAGTATACAATGGAAGAAAGAAAGCATCTTCAACAAATGGTGCTGGCA
>NW_004950373.1:1423-2576 GCF_000317375.1 Microtus ochrogaster
CATGCAAATGGATGGAAATAGAAAACACTATCCTGAGTGAGGTAACCCAGACCCCAAAAGATGAACATGGGATGTACTCACTCATAATTGGTTTTTAGCCATAAATATAGGACATTGCGATCCTATAATTTGCGATCCTAGAGAATCTAAATAAGAAGGTGAACCCAAAGAAAAACATATAGTTATCTTCCTTGATATTGGAAGTAGACAAGATTGCTGGGCAAAAGTTGGGAACTGGGGGGTGGGGTGGGATGGGGAAAGGAGAGATGGGGAGAGACAAGTGAGAAGGGGAGGATAGGGAGGGCTTGGGGGAATGGGATGGTTGGGATAAGGGAGGGATGGATATGGGAGCAGGGAAGTATATATCTTAATTAAGGGAGCCTTTTTAGGGTTTTCAAGAGCCTTGACTCTAGAGGGGTTCCAAGGGGTCCAGAGAGATATCCCCAACTAGGTCCTTGGGAAGCTGAGGAGAGGGAGCCAGAAATGGCCTGATCCTAGAGCCATACTAATGAATATCTTGCATATCACCACAGAACGATCATCTGGCGATGGATGGAGATAGAGACAGAGACCCACATTGGAGCACCGGAATGAGCTCCCAACGTCCAAATGAGGAGCAGAAGGAGGAAGAACATGAGCAAGGAAGTCAGGAGTGCGAGGGGTGCACCCTCCTACTGTGACAGTGGGGCTGATCTATTAGGAGCTCACCAAGGCCAGCTGGACTGGGACTGAATAAGCATGGGATAAAACCGGACTATCTGAATATGGAGGATAATGATGGCTGAGAAGCCAAGGACAATGACATAGGGTTTTGATTCTACTTCATGTACTGGCTTTGTGGGAGCCTAGCCTGTCTGGATACTCACCTTCCTAGACCTGGATGGAGGGGGGAGGACCTTGGATTGCCCACAGGACAGGGAACTCTGACTGCTCTTTGGATTGGAGAGGGAAGGGGAAGGGAGTGGGGCGTGGGAAGTGGGGGGAGGGAGAGGGAAAAGTGAGGCCAGGAGGTGGCTGAAATTTTTTATTTATTTATTTTTTATTGAGAAAAGGAAAAAAAAGTATCCGCCTCCTCCCAGCCTCCCATTTCCATCCCCCTCCTCCCACCCTTCTCCCCCTCCCCCAAACTCCTCTCCCCCTCCCTCTCCAGTCC
>NW_004950373.1:5571-6121 GCF_000317375.1 Microtus ochrogaster
CTAAGGAGGTTGAGCATGACCTTAAGTGTCTTTTGGCCATTTGAACTTCTTCTGTTGAGAATTTTCTGTTCAGTTCAGTGCCCCATTTTTTAATTAGATTAATTAGCATTTTAAATTCTAGTTTCTTGAGTTCTTTATATATTTTGGAGATCAGACCTTTCTGTTGCGGGTTTGGTGAAGATCTTCTCCCAGTCAGTAGGTTGCCTTTTTGTCTTAGTGACAGTGTTCTTTGATTTACAGAAGCTTCTCAGTTTTAGTAGGTCCCATTTATTCAATGATGCCCTTAATGTCTGTACTGCTGGGGTTATACATAGGAAGCGATCGCCTGTGCCCATCTGTTGAAGGGTACTTCCCACTTTCTCTTCTATCAGGTTCAGTGTGGCCAGATCAATTTTGAGGTCTTTAATCCATTTGGACTTGAGTTTTGTGCATGGTGATAGATATGGGTCTATTTTCATTTTCTACAGGTTGACAACCTGTTCTGCCAGCACCATTTGTTGAAGATGCTTTCTTTCTTCCATTGTATACTTTTAGCTCCTTTATCAAAAAT
>NW_004950374.1:0-6120 GCF_000317375.1 Microtus ochrogaster
AAGACAATAATTTACTGATGTACTATTTCTTCAAATCAAATTTGATCATCACTGATATAGTTCTGTGGGAAGAAACTGTTGTGTACTAGGCAAGAAACCTAACCTTAATCCCAGTAGAACATCAAGTTATGGTATTAGATACCCAGCTGATTGCTGATTATCTTTATTGTATTAATATCACACAAATGAAAATATTTTTGAATACAGAATGAGGTATTTAATGTTTCTTATAATTACATTTTTAGTCATTTAACATTAACATTGTTAAATGTTGAGAAATCAGAACACATTGGGAGTTCATCATCTGATGGAAGAAGGTCATTGATTAAAAATAAAGAAACTGCTTGGCCCTCATGGGTTAGTACATAGATGGGTGGAGTAAACAGAACAGAATGCTGGGAGGAAGAGGAAGTGAGGTAAGATGCCTCAGACAGACGGCATTGCCTCTCTTCTCTGGGCAGACACAAGATGAAGCTCCAACCCAGGATGGACGTAGGCTAGAATATTGCCAGTAAGAGCACATTGGGGTGCTACACACATTATTAGAAATGGTCTAGTCCAGGTGCAAGAGTTATCCAAGAGGCTAGATATAATGGGCCAAACAGTGTTTTAAAAAGAATACAATTTGTGTGTTGTTATTTCAGGGCATAAGCTAGCCAGGGGGCCAGGAGCCAGGCTGTGGGAAGAGGCCTGCAGCTCCCTACAACAATCATCTACCCTTGAACTTGTGCTTAGGTGGCAGACATACGAACATCCTGAGTTCAAATGCATCTCTGAATCATTACTGACATCCAAGCCAGGATAAATAACAAACAACAAAACAACAAGGGATTTTCTGAAATGATGAAAATCAAAACCGTGAACAACAACTGACCACCCTTTTACTGACACCCTTACTTGAAAAGTATGATCAGACATGTTCTAATATTTTAATAACCAAGGGGACACTTCAATAATGGGAAGGCTATTCTATATATTACATCGGAAAAATACGTATTACTTGGTAAAAGCACAATAGAAGTTGAACAAAGCCATGGAAGGAATAAAATGACTACAAAATAAATTTAAGTAAATAGAGTTGCCACAATAAAAAAAAACACTTTAGTACCTAACTCAAATGTCTCAAAATAGAAAGCAAAATGCAATGATTTCCAGCATCAATCTTGAGTAAACCTGTTATATAATTTACTTCCTCCAAGACTATAATGAAAAATAATTTTTCTTCAAGCTGAAGACAACTTTGATGGTTAAAGTCATTAAAAATTGTTTTCATGAATAGGGCTTTCTGCTTTGTGAGTTTGTTCCTATTTCCAAAATTCAATGAGATATAAATAGACATTACAATATTTATAGCACTAGAGTCATGGCTAAGTGACTAAGAAATCTTCATTCCAAGGACTCAGGTCAGATTTTTTAACAGCTATCTGTAATTTCTGCTACAAGAAGATCTAAGGTGTTTAACATTTCCAGGATACAGAATGCACATTTACATTCTCCCCACCACACACATTACTTCATTACAATAAGAACAAATTTTTAAACAGGTTTTCACTCATGAAAATTTTTCTCCTGTAAGCATTTATTAATGTAAAATAGGAGACCAGGCATCTTACAGCTCACTTACAGAGTTTTTCTTCATGAAGTATTGGTAAATGTAAAGAGAAAGCAAATTAAAACTAGAAGAGAAACTAATCCTTGTAAGATGATGGTATCATTTGGGAAGATTTAGGCTATGAGAATTTACATCCATACACAGTTCCAGTACCAATACTCGGCTTTATATGGAAGATTACAGCTGTGAATTCTTAAGTTCCAGCGTTAGTGCCATGTCTGACACTTTTTGTCATGGCTCTTTCATGGTGATCCTGTTATCCTCTAGAAACATGGCCTGGATAACATGCTTTTATATTGTGAAGTAGACATAATATCACAACCAAAAAGGAGGCAGTACACATCCATAAATATTTGCACCTGAGTTACATATTCCATGCAGTTGAAGAGAAGTATAAAATCTAAGGGTTACATTATTGTTCAAATCCACGCTGCAAGTCTTAAAACTCTGAAAGGAAGGATACGCTGACTACCAAAAATGAGGCAATACGAACAGCTGTGAAAAGAAGTTTGCCCACTAGATGTAGCAATTCTGTTCCTCTCTGAGACACACTCATTACAGCTGAGCTCTTCTCCACACTCTATGAAAGCTTCCGAGCAGAAATGTCTGTTTCTGATGTGCTCCACTCTCCTAAGAGTGTCTCCCATAAGAGGTGTCCATTGCTTCTGTGCTCTTCTGGGCTAAGTGAGTTTCCAAACAGTGGTGTCAACTGCATCTCGGTTCAATTCCAATAGGGATCCATTCTAGAGAAAAAAGGTGCTCATATAAATCTCAATCAAGAGAATTATTTGGGTGGGAAGAATCCAGAGTGTGACTTCTTCTGCAAGGCTGGAAAGGGGCAGCTGCCAACTGAAGGAGCATATGACTCATGTAGGGCTTCTTGGAGCCACAGCACTTCTAAGGAGATTTAGAAGGTGGGAATTGCTCAGATTTAAATGCCTGGGTTTGAACAAACTCAGAGATGAGCTGGATTTTGTGCTCTGGGATGTTTGGTTTTGAGCTCAGAGAGACAAAGGTAGATTGCATTTCTTTGGCTCTGGTTTGAGAGCCAAAGCAGATTTCTTTCGCTGTCTGTCTTGATGTTTGTCTGTGTTTTCTCTGTGATATTGTATCTTTCAGTAGTTCTGGATTTAGGGGCAAAGTGTTTTCCTTTGTATCTCATTTCAGTACCAGGTTGCGATTCTTATCCTGGCTCTATCTCCTTTCCATAAGACTTCATAAAATCACAAATTAGATTTTGTCCATCAGTTTCCTGGGCAAATAAAATAAAAGCTGGTATCCTACTGCTTGAACAGATTGATGACACTATCATTTTTTTTTAACAGAATAAACACTGTTGATTAATAGACTGTAAGTGTGAAGGCTTCAAGTAACTAAAAACTATCAGATTGATTACATGCAAAAAGTTTTACTCCTGTAAAAAGTGCAAAACATTTGCCAATCTAAGTATATTTTTTTCATTACAGTATGATTATTCTCATGTTTTTGAAACCTACACTCCTTAAGTTTACAGTTTCTCTCCATTATGGTTTGTTTCATGTATTTGGAGATTACTGTGACAAAGGATTTGCCAAACAATTTCCATTCACAAGTTTCTCTTTAATCTGTTCAATTCTGCATATGAAGATAAACAAGACATAAGAATACTTTTCCAAACAATTTCACACATACTGTTTCACATCCATGTGTGTTCTTTAATGACTTTGAAGAGCATTGTGTTGAAAAAAGGCCTTACCACACTGATTACAATCATAGGGTGTCTCTCAAGTATGGGATCTTTTATGACTTTGAAGATGACTGTGGCGAGCAAAGGCCTTACGACACTGATTACATTCATAGGGTTTCTCTCCAGTGTGTGTTCTTTTATGCCTTTGAAGATTGCAGTGACGTGCAAAGGCCTTACCACACTGATGACATTCATAGGGATCTCTCCAGTATGTGTTCTTTCATGTGTTTTAAGAGCACTGTGTTGAGTAAAGGCCTTACCACACTGATTACATTCATAGGGTTTCTCTCCAGTATGTGTTCTACATTGAGCAAAGGCCTCACCACACTGATTACATTCATGGGGTTTCTCTCCATTATGTGTTCTTTCATGTATTCGAAGAGCACTGTGGCGAGCAATGGCCTTACCACACTGACTACATTTATAGGGTTTCTCTCCAATATGTGTTCTTTTATGCTTTTGAAGAGTACTGTTTTCAGCAAAGGCCTTACCACACTGATTACAGGCATAGGGCTTCTCTCCAGTATATGTTATTTTGTTCAATTGAAGGGTATGGGGCTGTGAAAAGGCTTTACCACACTGATTACATTCACAGGGTTTCTCTTCAGTTTGTGTCCTTTTGTGCATTTGAAGAGAATTGTGATGAGCAAAGGGTTTATGACACTGATTAAATTCATAAGGTTCCATACTATCATGTGTTCTTTTATTCCTCTGAAGCTGACTGTCATATACCAAGGCTTTAACATATTGAGGATGCACTGAAAGTTTTTTCCAGAATTATTTCTTTCAATCCTGCAAGCATAATTGGAACATATAAAAGTGTTATCACATTCAATACACTCTTGAACCTACATATCTCTATGTATTACTTTTATAATTTAGTCCAATTGTAAATAAAAATCAGATATTAAGGCTTTATAACTGTGTTTATCATCATGCTTTCTTTTTAATTAAGGGTTGTTTTTCATTTTTGAAGACACCTGTCATGATAAATTCCTTTATTACGTGGTTTACCTTTTCACCTTTGCGAAAACATTTTTTAAGATATTTATTTATTTGTTATATATGCAATATTCTGTCTGTGTGTATGTCTCCAGGCTAGAAGAGAGCACCAGACATCATTACAGATGGTTGGGAGCCACTTTGTGGTTGCCAGGAATTGAACTCAGGACCTTTGGAAGAGGAGGCAATGCTCTTAACCACTGAGCCATCTCTCTAGCCCCCCAGAAACATTTTTCTATTTGACATATTTCTCATATTTGAAGAGAACTGGATAACCTCAGAATGACTTTATTACATTCATAAACTGTCCTATACTATGAATCATACTACATTTGCTAACTGAACTAGGACAATCAGATGTATTTGCACAATTCTAGAACTCATGTGCCTTCTTTGCACTCTGAGTTTGTTAATGTATTAACAGTGATATGTGAAAACCAATTATTTATAGAGTTGAATCAATTTCAGCAAGGGTACTCAACATGGGGACTAATGCTTATCTTCTAATTGTTCTTAGAGAGAGCTATGCTGCATTTTCCCATATTTCTATGCTCATAGGCTTGTATCGAGAGTAATATGTGCTATACACAGTAAGGGAAGAATCACAAACAAAAAATTTCCACACAGAATGGTCACAGTTTAACTTTCTATTCCTCTTAAATGTATGGTAGAGGTATTAAAGTTTTGTCACAACAACTGCCACTTAACTCTGACTGCTTCTGTTACCAATCTTAATATACTAATAAGAAGTATATGAGTAATACAAGATTTACTATGTGCTCTCGGTTTAGTAGAAAGTCTTGCAGAGATACTTATCATCACTTCAATGTGTACACATTGTGTATTATGAGTAGCAAGAAATAAATCGATTGGCAGATCTACAGCATAGCTCTTATGGTGCTGTGATTCAAATGGTGATATCTGTTTAGCCATTTCTCACTTGTCTTTTTAATTAAAAGAATGCCTGAAAATGCAATTCACCTACATGACATTTTATAAGGATTTTTCAGAATGTTAATAATCATAAATGCACTTAAAGCTGTGCTTATTCACACTGCTGCCTTTATTTAAATCTTCTAGGACACATCATCATTTCATCAGAGGCTCTTTGTTTTCAGCAAGTACAAGAAAATTACCTTTCATGTCTTCTAGTACATTGACCATGTTCTTTACTATTATGTTCTTCCCAAATGTATCCTAAAATGCAGTAACAAAAAAATATATGTTATAATATTGAATTTTGTGCAACATTTAGCTATTTTAAGTAACCTTAGAACCATGCCTGCGTTATTCACCTCATTCTTCTTTTCCTTTTTAATCAAATTATTGAAGAATATCATTAACCAAGGAAAAGTTGTCCCTTTATTTTGAAACATGAGGGAAATTCATTTTTTACCTATAGTAGTGAGGTTCCTGTAGGTCTCCAGCATCACATCTTTGTAATTCTTCTGGGAAGGATCCAGCAAATTCCACTCTTCCTTAGTGAAGTTGACATGCACATCATCACAGGTCACTGCCTTCTAAAATATGCCATAAATAATAGTGACATGATAGTAACAACATTGTAAATGTATACTTCGTTGACAGTATAGTCATATATTTCTAGTGTTCCCTAATCATATTCCAAGACATAGACAGTCATTTAGAAGGAAATCGAATAGGAGAGTCTTCTCTGTCATTTCTGTACTCTTTGAATGAGATATCACCTTACAAGAGAAATATCTATTAGCAGAGAGAAACAAGGAAACAGATCAACAGTTCATAGTACAAATAGAAAAAT
>NW_004950375.1:0-2001 GCF_000317375.1 Microtus ochrogaster
TGTCCTCACAATGATCCATTTTGCCATCACAGACCTCCATTGTGTCATCACAGTGCTCTATTGTGTCATCAAAATGCTCCATTGTGAAATCACAATGATCCATTTTGTCATCACAGTGCTCCATTGTGCCATCACAGTGCTCCATTGTTTCATCACAATGATCCATTATGTTATCACAGTACTCCATTGTGACATAACAGTGCTCCAATGTGACATCACAGTGCTTCATTATGCCATCCCAATGCCCTTTTGTGTCATCACAGTGATCCATTGTGTCATCACAGTACTCCATTCTGACATCACAATGATCCATTGTGTCATCACAGTGCTGCATTGTGTCTTCACAATGCTCAATTGTGTCATCACAATGCTCCATTGTGTCATCACAGTGCTTCATTGTGTCATCACAATGATCCATTCTGTCCTCACAGTGCTCCATTGTGCCATCACAATGACCCCTTGTGTCGTCACAATGATCCATTGTGCCATCGCAGACCTCCTTTGTGTCACAACAGTGCTCCATTGTGTCCTCACAATTCTTCAATGTGTCCTCACAATTATTCATTGTTTCGTCACAATCATCCACTGTGCCATCACAGACCTCCATTGTGTCATCACAGTGCTCGATTGTGTCAGCACAGTGCTGTATTGTGTCATCACAGTGCTCTATTGTGACATCACAATGCTCCATTGTGTCATCACAATGATCCATTATGTCATCACCGTGCTCCATTGTGTCATCACAGTGCTCCATTGTGCGATCACAATGATCCATTGGGTCCTCTCAGTGATCCACTGTGTCTTCACATTGATCCATTGTGTCATCACAGTCCTCCATTGTGACATCACAGTGCTCCAATGTGATATCAGAGTGCTCCATTGTGCTATCACAGTACTCCATTGTGTCATCACAATGATCGATTGTGACTTCACAGTGCTCCATTTTGTCCTCACAATGATTCATTGTGTCATCACAGTGCTACATTGTGCCATGACAGTGCTCCTTTGTGTCATCACAATGATCCATTGTTTCATCACAGTGCTCCATTGTGTCATCATAATGACCCCTTGTGTCGTCACAATGATCCATTGTGCCATCACAGACCTCCATTGTGTCATAACAGTGCTCCATTGTGTCATCACAGTGGTCCATTGTGTCATCACAATGATCCACTGTGTCATCATAGTGCTCCATGTGTCCTCACAATGATCAATTTTGTCATCACAGTACTCCATTTTGTCATCACAGTGCTTTATTTTGTCATCACAGTGCTCTTCTATGTCATCATAATGTTCCATTTTGTCATCACAGTGCTCCATTTTGTCATCGCAATGATCCATGTGTCATCACAGTGCTCCAGTGTGTCACCACATTGATGCATTGTGTCATCACTGTGTTCTATTGTATCATCACAGTGCTCCATTGTTTTATTACATTGATTCATTGTGTCATAACAGTGCTCAATTGTGCCATCACAGTACTCCAATGTGACATTGTAGTGCTCCATTGTGTCATCACAATGATCCATTGTGACTTCAGAGTGCTCCATTGTGTCCTATCAATGATCCATTGTGTCATCACAGTGCTCCATTGTGTTATCACAGTGCTCCATTGTATCCTCACAATGATCCATTGTGTCATCATAGTGCTCTATTGTGTCATCACTGTGCTCAATTGTGTCATCACAAAGATCCATTGTTTCATCACAGTGTTCCATTGTGCCGTCACAGTGCTCCCTTGTTTCATCACAATGATCCATTGTGTCATCACATGCTCCATTGTGACATTACAGTTCTCCATTGTGCCATCACAGTGCTCCATTGTTTCATTACAGTGATCCATTGTGTCATCACAGTACTCCATTGTGCCATCACATTGATCCATTGTGTCCTCACTGTGCTCCACTGTGTCTTCACAATGATCCATTTTTTATCACAGTGCTCCATTGATATCACAGTGCTCTAATGTGACATCAGAGTTCTCCATTTTGCTATCACAAT
>NW_004950375.1:4990-6119 GCF_000317375.1 Microtus ochrogaster
CAATTCTCCACTTTTTCCTCACAATGATCCATTGTGTCAACACAGTGGTATATTGTGTCATAGCAGTGCTTTATTGTGCCATCACAATGATCTTTTGTGTCAACTCAGTGCTCCATTGTGTCCTCACAATGATCCTTTGTGCCATAATAATTCTCCACTGTGTACTCACAGTGATCCATTGTGTCATCACAGTGCTCCATTGTGCCATCACAGTTCTCCATTGTGTCCTCACAATGATCCATTTTGTCATCACAGTGCTCCACTGTGTCTTCACAATGATACATTGTGCCATTACAGTGCTCTATTGTGACATCACAGTGCTCCATTTTGTCCTCACAATGATCCATTGTGTCATCACAGTACTCCATTTTGTCATCACAGTGCTCCATTGTGTCATAACAATGATCCCTTGTCCTCACAATGACCCATTGTGCAATCACAGACCTCCATTTTATCATCACAGTGCTCCATTGTTTCATCACAGTGCTCCATTGTGTCATCACAATGATCAATTGTGTCATCACATTGCGCCATTTTGTCATCACAATGATCCATTGTGTCATCACTGTGCTCTATTGTATCATCACAGTGCTCCATTGTGTCATCACAATTATCCATTGAGTCCTCACAGTGCTCAATTGTGTCATCACAGCGGTCCATTTTGTCATCACAATGATCCACTGTGTCATCACAATGCTCCACTGTGTCCGACACAGTGATCCTTTCTGCGCATACAATTCTTCACTGTGTCCTCACAATGATCCATTGTGTCATCACAATGATCCATTGTGCCATCACAGACATCCACTGTGTTATCACAGTGCTCGATTGTGTCATCACAGTGCTGCATTGTGTCATCACAGTGCTCTATTGTGACATCACATTTCTCCATTGTGCATTCACAATGATCCAATATGTCATCATAGTGCTCTATTGTATCATCACAGTGCTCAATTGTGTCATCACAATGCTCCATTGTGTCATCACAGTGCTTCATTGTGTCATCACCATGATAAATTGTGTCATCACAGTGCTACATTGAGCCATTTCAGAGTGCCCCATTGTGCTATCACAATACTCCATTTTTTCATCACAATGATCTATTATGTCAACCCAGTGCTCCATTGTG
>NW_004950376.1:0-4504 GCF_000317375.1 Microtus ochrogaster
GTACAGAGGGCTGATGGTGATCTGTAAGTTTTTTCCCCTTTAAATAAATAATACCCTATTAATCCTAATTCCAAACTGCTGTGGCATTGTTTGTGACTTAAGCCTACAGCAAAGGACTGTTTTAACACTACACAAAGAATAAACAGAGCCCTTACTCTCTCCAATACTTGAAACATCAAGCCATTTTATCCTGTTAAGCATTCTATTGTTCAGAAAGGATGCACTTTAACTACACCAGTACAGTACGCAGCCACGCCCTGGATCACAGTCCCTGTTGTGTCCTTGAATTCTTTGACCTTTGGTCAAAGTGGAACAGCTCCACCTCTGTGGCCAGCTCAACACCCAAAACAGCAAGTAACCACACCCTAGGTCAGAATCTCTTGTTTGTAGCCACGTCTTAAGTCTCTGACCTTCAGTCAAGGTGGAGGGGACCCACGTCTGTGGTCCCCTACATATTTGGTCCAGGTGGAGGGGGTCCACTTCTGAGGCCCCCACAGCCCTTGTCCCACTTTTCCCTATTATTTTGACTCATGAGTGACTTATTGAGAACACATGGCTGAACCTGGTTTGGGGCACAGGCTGTGATCACAACATTTAATAACAAAGCCACATTATGTATTTCTTGGAATTTATTATTGTCTTTAAATTTCCTTCCATGGTAATCCTCAAATCCATGAATGCTCTTAGTGAGATCTTCCTAAGGAGTCCTTGTTCTTTTCAGAGACCGAGTTAGACAGATTTCCTGATGGGCAAGCAGAGAGGGAAAGAAACTATGACTGGGTAACAAAGCTGGTGAACTTTTTTTCTATCTTAATGGTATATTTTTTATTAATTTTATTAAGCTATCCATTTTTCTCTACTCCCCTCCTTTCTTCTCCCCTCCCCTTGATCCCTCTCCCAAGGTCCCCATGCTCTCAATTTACTCAGGAGATCTTGTCTTTTTCTACTTCTCATGTAGATTAGATCTATGTCTCTCTTAGAGTTCTCATTATTGTCTAGGTTCTCTGGGATTGTGATTCTTTGCTTTACATTTAAAAACCACTTATGAGTAAGTACATATGATAATTGTCTTTCTGGGTCTGAGTTTCCTCACTCAATATGATGTTTTCTAGTTCCATTCATTTGCCTGCAAATTTCAAGATGTCATTATTTTTTTTCCACTGTGTGGCACTCCATTGTGTAAATGTACCACATTTTTCTTATCCATTCTTTGGTCAAGGGGCATTTAGGCTGTTTCCACATTCTGGCTATGGAAAGCAAAGCTGCTATGAACATAGCTGAGCAAATGTCCTTGTGGCACAGTTGAGCATCCTTTGGATATATACCCAAAAGTGGCACTGCTGGGTCTTGAGGAAGGTTGTTTCCTAATTTTCTGAGAAATCGCCACACCAATATCCAAAGGGGCTGTACCAGCTTACACTCCCACCAGCAATGCAGAAATGTTCCCTTTACCCCACAACCTCCCCAGCGTAAGTTGTCATCAGTGTTTTTGATCTTGGCCATTCTTACAGGTATAAGATGGAATCTCAGAGTTGTTTTGATTTGCATTTCTCTGATGGCTAAGGATGTTGAGCATTTCCTTAAGTATCTTTCAGCCATTTTAGATTCCTCTGTTGAGAGTTCTCTGTTTAGGTCTGTATTCCACTTTTTTTTATTGGATTATTTGTGCTTTTGGTGACCAATTTCTTGAGTTCTTTGTATATTTTGGAGATCAGACCCCTGTCTGATGTAGGGTTAGTGAAGATCTTTTCCCAATCTGTAGGCTGCCATTTTGTTTTGTTGACCATGTCCTTTGCTTTACAGAAGCTTTTTGGTTTCAGGAGGTCCCATTTATTAATTGTTTCAGTAACTGTGCTACTGCAGTTATATTTAGGAAGTGGTTTTTTGTGCCAATGCATTCAAGTGTACTTTCTACTTTCTCTTCTATCAGGTTCAGTGTGACTGGCTTTATGTTGAGGTCTTTGATCCATTTGGACTTGAGTTTTGTGCATGGTGATAGATATGGATCTGTTTTCATTCTTCTACATGTTGATATCCATTTATGAAACTAGTGAACTTTTAAGATGATTGACTTTCTCACTCTTCTGACCTGAGGCAAAAGCTCAGACATTTTCTCCAGCTTATTGGGGTCCTTGCTGGTGTACTGGCTCACCAAGTTCAAGGACAGATCAGGACACACTTACTCAAGAGTTGTGCAGCACCAGTCAGACACACACACACACACACCCACACACACACACACACACACACACACACACACCTGCACCATGTAGGATAGAATAAATTTTTATGGGTTCTGCTTTTCTCCATCTACTTTTCAGAGGCTTCTCATACCCCTGGTGTGTTTCTTTACCTCCAATAAGTCCATTCTTTTTACTGGCTTATCATCTACTATTAATTACAAACTGTTTGGCCTATTTGCTCAGGCTTATTATTAACTAGCTCTTACAACTTAAATTAATACATTTCTGTTAGTCTATATTTTACCACAAGGTTCATGGCTTATTACCTCACATCTTGCTTCTCCAGCAGCTGCTGGTGTCTCCCTGACTCCACCTTCTTTTTCCCTTTATCTTTGCTTGGATTTCCCACCTGGCTCTATTCTGCCCAGCTATTGGCCAAATCAGCTTCTTTATTAACCAATGATAATAAAACATGTTCACAGCATACAGAAGGGCATCCCACATCAGTCTGCTGTGCCCCTCCCAGCAATGCCCATGACCCTGTTTCCTACCTTTTAATTCTTTAGCTGGCAGAGAAAATGAACCAGATGCAGATCCCTGGGCAGCAACAGTTTTACCGGAGGTTTCTTTCCTGTGTCCTGTACCACAGGTCTTTTGGAAGCAGTCATTCTGTCTTCCGTATGTTTTGGATTCTTTTGCTCACCCCACCTGCCCACCTATTTTTTGCCCCTCCCCCTTTAAAAGGCAGAACTGTGAAAACACATTTTAAGGTCATTGTCAGCCTGCTGTCTGTGATCTGTTGACCGCTGTTATGAGTAGTGTTTTGTTTGTCATGGAAGATTTTCTGAGCACCTTATGTTCTCAGTATTCAGCTTCATGGGCTTAGGTGGTAAAGGTCATTTGGAAACTCAGAGTTTTAGATATGGAGACCAGTGAGACGTTTCAGTGGATAAAAGTACTTGATTTGTAAGCCAACCAGCTAACTAACTCCATGGTGCAACAAGAAAACAGACTCAAATGGTGACCCAAAAGATGATATTGTCGTCTGACCTCCATATATGTACACATGTCTGCACGTGTAGTGCACACGATAATAATTTAAAATTTTGCGTGCTATGGTGTGCATGTGGAGGTCAGAGAATAACTTGTCCAGTCAGGTGGAGCTCAGGGGCTCAGGCTTACAGGAGGCATTTGTCTGCTCTCTCTCTCTGGAATGCTGTAAAAAGAATGGTTGTATGGATAGCTTTTGATGTTTTTGTCTACACTCTGGAACTAATCTTTGAATCTACCCTTGTTGAGAAGGGAGGCCGCTTAGACCTGGAAAAATTACACAGAAACTTTATTAATTAAATCACTGCTTAGCCCATTAGCTCTAGCTTCTTCTTGGCTCATCTCTTACATATTAATTTAACCCATTAATCTGTGTATTGCCATGTGGCTGTGGCTTACCTGGTAAAGTTCCCAGCATCTGTCTCTGGAAGCTCCATGGCTTCTCTCCGACTCTATCCTTCTTTCTCCCAGCATTCAGCCTAGCTTTCCCCACCTAGTTCTGTTCTTCCCCGCCATAGGCCCAAAGCAGTTTCTTTATTCTTTAACCAATAAAAGCAACACACAGACAGAAGGACCTACCACACCATACCCTAGACCCTATTAATAATTATTCCCTCCTAGACATTTATTTTCCAAGTATTTATTAATTTGTTTTGAAATTTTTAGTATTTGTTTTATTAGGCCAAAGACAAAATTACACCACTAAATTTTAGCCCTGTTCTATGTCAGAGCATTTTGCAACTAATATTTAACTCGTAAAGGGTTAGGCACTTCACCGGCCAATTCTTGATCCTTAAAGTCTAGCCATTCATAATAAAATCATGGGTGATTAGCTTCTCTGGCCGCAACAGTTATACATGAACTGTCATGGACACAGGCCTTGGGCTCAGCAATGCATGCAGAGTCGCCACTGACATGGCTCTGCAGTACTGCAGAGTTGCCACGGATGCATGTCTAGGACCCAACAGTCATACAGTGGTCTAGAGAACATATGTGATGGTCTGCCTCCTTTTCTCCTGGTCATTTTGGGCAGTTACTGGAGAACAGTGCCTCTAACTGAAAACTGTGTATTGTTCTTAGAATATTCCCTTTTGGACTTATGAGGCAATAGCTCTTTAAGTAACACAGAATATTTAAATAAAAGGTTATTAAGTCTTTGCATCTAGTCCCTGTGGCACCTCATTTATGTATTATTTCGTGGTACGGGGGAATCAAAAACACTCTACTGAGCTTGACCCTAGCTCTCTCTCTCTCTCTCTCTCTCTCTCTCT
>NW_004950376.1:4604-6116 GCF_000317375.1 Microtus ochrogaster
TGTGTGAATGTGAGTGTGTGAATGTGTGAGTGTGTGAATTCTCTCTTTCTCTCTGTTTGTCTCTTTCTTTGAGACAGGATCTCATTATATAGCCCTAACATGCCTAGAGGTTCCCTTGTAGCCCAGGGTGGCATATAACTTGTAGAGTGAGTCTCCTTCCTCTGCCTCCGGAGTTCTAGGCTTACAAACCTGTGTATCACCATGCCCGGTTCACTTACATTTTGTAAGTGCTATCTTGAAAAGATTAGCAGGCAATTCAGTAGGTAGACAGTATAGAATTCACAAATATATACAGCTAATTATCCCGTATTTCCCTCTCTTCTTCCCTTCCCAGAATCTTGCTAGGATTACAAAGATGAGACAGCACATTCAGCCTAAGATTTTCTTTAAAGTACAAATAATGAAATGTCCCTGAAAGGACCCATGGACATCCATGCACATACATTTAACACTGTAACATACTAGGTGCTTCCTCTCAGTACCTGCGATGTTTATGATCTACAGCACCAGATGGCGCCAGTGCATCAGCCCTGAACCGGAACTGCACACTAGCTTGACCTTCACAGTATCTATGCATTGTGCTTTCTTAATAAATTTGAGCATTCTGTTACTGGTCTTACTGAAATTGCTCTGGAGAGACCACTAATTAAGTTACAATTTTTGGATGATGGAACCTGGTTAATTTTTATATATTAATTCATTTTATTCTTTAAAGTTAAAATCATTACTTAAATGACGGGTATAAAATGACGTACATTTTTATTTATTTATTTAATAGATACCGCTTCAAGTGTATTTTTATAAGAGCAGCATTGGACACTGTCTAAGTGTTTCCCACCGGTCCATCTCTCTTCATATCGACAGATGCAAGGATCTTCTACGGGGCCTTCATGGAGGCTTGGGCACCTCTGGGAGCCTGGGCTCCAGCCTCTGCCCGGGTTTGAACCTTGGACTTTGGTTGTCAGAGCCTACGACCCTTGGTCAGACAGCTTCAGATGTGCTCCCTAAGTCTGGTGTGAGCGGCAAAAGCAAGACTGCTGAGTTTGGCATCTTCAGCTTAACTGCCTTGCACGTTCACTCACTGCCTAAGCATTGCTCGCCTGCATCTTCTTTAGGCTTTTCTGTGCTTCTTGATAAAGCGCCCATTCCTTTGGAACTTTGGGACCACCCCCTTGAGAGGTTTGTATCTTTGTGACCAGGGTTTCTTTACGCCGTTTCCAGGACTTGGCTGTGTGTGGTGTGGTTCTGTATGGTAACCCAAGGTTCCCAAACTGCCTGGGACTGGAAGAGAAAACAAAACAAAACAGAACAAGCGAAAGCATGTTTATTCAAATACATGTATGAGTGTGGAGAAGTGTGTGCACGCATGTACACGCGTGTGTCACAGTGCTGCTCAGCCATGCTTGTGGAAGGCAGAGAACAACTTGCAGGAGCCAGGTGCACCCTTCCATCATGGAGATCTTGAGGATTTAACTCCAGTCTAAGGCGTGGTGGCAAGTGCTTTTACCTCTT
>NW_004950377.1:0-500 GCF_000317375.1 Microtus ochrogaster
AGCAGTGTTGCTCTTCACTGTAGAAGCTTTACTTTGAAAGATAATCACGTTCTTTTGAATGTGTATGAATTTCTAATATGCTTTTGTGAGAAACGCACATGCGTTTCTCTGATAGAAGAGCTGTTGTGTGTGAGACTGTCAAACTACTGTTAGAAATGAGAGCAGTGTTGCTGTTCACTGTAGAAGCTTTACTTTGATAGATAATCAGGTACATTTGAATGAGTATGAATATCATGAAATGCTTTTGTGAGAAACATACATGCATTTATCTGATAGAAGAGCCGTTGTGTGAGTAATGTGAAACTACTGTTAGAAGTTAGAGCAGTGTTGCTCTTCACTGTAAATCTTTAGTTTGAAAGATAATCACGTTCGTTTGGAAGTGTATGAATTTCATAAATGCTTTTGTGAGAAACGCACATGAGTTTCTCTGATAGAAGAGGTGCTGTGTGGGAAATGTGAAACTACTGTTAGAAGTGAGAGCAGTGTTGCTCTTCACTGTA
>NW_004950377.1:1431-4353 GCF_000317375.1 Microtus ochrogaster
TGAGAGCAGTGTTGCTCTTCACTGTAGAAGCTTTACTTTGAAAGATAATCACATTCTTTTGAACGTGTATGAATTTCATGAAATGCTTTTTGAGAAACGCACATGCGTTTCTCTGGTAGAAGAGCTGCTGTGTGGGAAATGTGAAACTACTCTTAGAAGTGAGACCAGTGTTGCTCTTCACTGTAAATGATTTACGTTGAAAGATAATAACGTTCTTTTGAAAGTGTATGAATTTCATATATGCTTTTGTGAGAAACGCATATGCATTTCTCTGATAGAAGAGCTGTTGTGTGGGAAATGTCAAACTACTGTTAGAAGTGAGAGCAGTGTTGCTCTTCACTGTAGAAGCTGTACTTTGAAAGAAAATCACGTTCATTTGAATGTGTATGAACTTCATGAAATGCTTTTGTGAGTAATGCACATGCGTTTCTCTGATAGAAGTACTGTTGTGTGGGAAATGTCACACTACAGTTACAAGTGAGGGCAGTCTTGCTCTTCACTGTAGAAGCTTTACTTTGAAAGATAATAACGTTCTTTTGAAAGTTTATGAATTTCATAAATGCTTTTGTGAGAAACGCACATGTGTTTCTCTGAAGAGAAGAGCTGTTGTGTGGTAAATATGAAACTACAGTTAGAAGTGAGAGTAGTGTTGCTCTTCACTGTAGAAGCTTTACTTTGAAAGATAATCACGTTCTTTTAATTCTGTAAGAATTTCCTGAAATGCTTTTTTGAAAACGCACATGCGTTTCTCTGATAGAAGAACTGATCTGTGAGAAATGTCAAACAACTGTGTGAAGTGAGAGTAGTGTTGCTCTCCTCTGTAGAAGATTTACTTTGAAAGATAATCACATTCTTTTGAAAGTGTAAGAATTTCATAAATGCTTTTGTGAGAAACGCACACGCGTTTCTATGATAGAATAGCTGTTGTGTGGGAATTGTGAAACAAATGTTAGAAGTGAGATCAGTCTTGCTCTTCACTGTAAAAGCTTTACTTTGAAGATAATCACGTTCTTTTGAAAGTGTATGAATTTCATAAATGCTCTTCTGAGAAACGCACATGCGGTTCTCTGATAGAAGAGCTGTTGTGTGGGAAATGTCTAACTATTGTTAGAAGTGAGAGCAGTGTTGCTCATTACTGTAGAACTTTTACTTTGAAAGATAATCACATTCTTTTGAAAGTGTATGACTTTCATGAAATGCTTTTGTGAGAAACGCACATGCATTTCTCTGAAGAGAAGATCTTTTGTGTGGGAAATGTGAAAGTATTGTTAGAAGTGAGAGCAGTGTTTCTCTTCACTGTAGAAGCTTTACTTTGAAAGATAATCACGTTCTTTTGAAAGTATATGAATTTCATAAATGCTTTTGTGAGAAACGCACATGCGTGTTTCTGAAGAGACGAGCGGTTGTGTGGGAAATGTCAAACTACTCTTAGAAGTGAGAGCAGTGTTGCTCTTCACTGTAGAAGCTTTATTTGAAAGATAATCACGTTCTTTGAAAGTGTATCAATTTCATAAATGCTCTTTTGAGGAATGCACATGCGTTTCTCTGATAGAAGAGCTGCTGTTGGGAAATGTCACACTATTGTTAGAAGTGAGAGCAGTGTTGCTCTTCACTGTGAAAGCTTTACTTTCAACTATAATCACGTTCTTTTGAAAGTGTATGAATTTCAGAAATGCTTTTTGGGAAACGCACATGCGTTTCTCTGAAGAGAAGAGCTGTTGTGAGGGAAATATTAAATAACTGTTAGAAGTGAGAGCAGTGTTTCTCTTCACTGTAGAAGCTTTACTTTGAAAGATAATCCCGTTCTTTGAAAGTGTTTGAATTTCATAAATGCTTTTGTGAGATATGCACATGCGTTTCTCTGATAGAAGAGCTGTTGTGTGGGAATGTGAAACTACTATTAGAAGTGAGAACAATGTTGCTCTTCACTGTAGAAGCTTTACTTTGAAAGATAATCACGTTCTTTTGAATGTGTATGAATTTTATGAAATGCTTTTTTGAGAAACGCACATTCGTTTCTCTGATAGAAGAGCTGCTCTGTCGAAAATGTCAGACTACTGTTAGAAGTGAGAGCCATGTTGTTCTTCACTGTAGAAGCTTTACTTTGAACCATAATCACGTTTTTTGAAAGTGTATGAATTTCATAAATGCTTTTGTGCGAAAGGCACATGCGTTTATCTGAAGAGAAGAGCTGTTTTGTGGGAAATGTAAAATAACTGTTAGAAGTGAGCGCAGTGCTGCTCTTCACTATAGAAGGTTTACTTTGAAAGATATTCACGTTCTTTTGAATGTGTATGAATTTCATAAATACTTTTGTGTGAAACGCACATACGTTTCTCTGATGGAAGAGCTGTGTGGGGGAAATGTCAAACAAATGTTAGAAGTGAGAGCAGTGTTGCTCTTCACTGTAGAAGCTTTACTTTGAAAGATAATCACGTTCTTTTGAAAGCGTATGAATTTCATAAATGCTCTTGTGAGAAACACACATGCGTTTCTCTGATAGAAGAACTGTTGTGTGGGAAATGTGAAACTACAGTTAGAAGTGAGAGCCGTGTTTTCTCTTCACTGTAGAAGCTTTACTTTGAAAGATAATAACGTTCTTTTGAAAGTGTATGAATTCCATAGATGCTTTTGTGAGAAACGCACATGTGTTTCTCTGATAGTAGAGCTGTTATGTGAGAAATGACAAACTACAGTTCGAAGTGAGAGCAGTGTTGCTCTTCACCATAGAAGCATTACATTGAAAGATAATCACGTTCTTTTGAAAGTGTATGACTTTCATGAAATGCTTTTTTGAGAAACGCACATGTGTTTCTCTGATAGAAGAGCTGTTGTGTGGGAAATGTGAAAATACTGTTAGAAGTGAGAGCAGTGTTGCTCTTCACTGTAGAAGCTTTACTTTGAAAGATAATCACGTTCTTT
>NW_004950377.1:4453-6114 GCF_000317375.1 Microtus ochrogaster
TACTGTTAGAAGTGAGAGCAGTGTTGCTCTTCACTGTAGAAGCTTTACTTTGAAAGATAATCACGTTCTTTGGAAAGTGTATTAATTTCATAAATGCTTTTGTGAGTAACGCACATGTGTTTCTCTGATAGAAGAGCTGCTGTGTGGTAAATGTGAAACTCTGGTGAGAAGTGAGCGCAGTGTTGCTCTTCACTGTAAAATCTTTACTTTGAAAGATAATCACTTTCTTTTGAAAGTAAATGAATTTCATAAATGCTTTTGTGTGATAGAAGAGCTGCTGTGTGGGAAATGTGAAACTACTGTTAGAAGTAAGAGCAGTGTTGCTCTTCACTGTAATAGTTTCACTTTGAAGATAATCACGTTCTATTGAAAGTGTTTGAATTTCATAAACGCTTTTGTGAGATATGCACATGCGTTTCTCTGATAGAAGAGCTGTTGTGTGGGAAATGTGCAACTACTGTTAGAAGTGAGAACAGTGTTGCTCTTCACTGTAGAAGATTTACTTTGAAAGATAATCATGTTCTTCTGAACGTGTATGAATTTGATAAATGCTTTTGTGTGAAACACACATGTCTTTCTCTGTTAGAAGAGCTGTTGTGTGGGAAATGTCAAACTACAGTTCGAAGTGAGAGCAGTGATGCTCTTCACTGTAGAATTTTTACTATGAAAGATAATCACGTTCGTTAGAAAGTGTATCAATTTCATAAATGCTCTTTTGAGAAACGCACATGCGTTTCTCTGATAGAAGAGCTGCTGTTGGGAAATGTCACACTATTGTTAGAAGTGAGAGCAGTGTTGCTCTTCACTGTAGAAGCTTTAATTTGAACTATAATCACGTTCTTTTGAAAGTGTATGAGTTTCAGAAATGCGTTTTTGCGAAACGCATATGCGTTTCTCTGAATTGAAGAGCTGTTGTGTGGGAAATATTAAATAACTGTTAGAAGTGAGCGCAGTGCTGCTCTTCACTGTAGAAGTTTTACTTTGAAAGATAATCACGTTCTTTTGAAAGTGTATGAATTTCATAAATGCTTTTGTGAGAATCACACATGCATTTCTCTGATAGAAGAGCTGTTGTGTGAGAAATGTCAAACTACTGTCACAAGTGAGAGCAGTGTTGCTCTTCACTGTAGAAGCTTTACTTTGAAAGATAATCACGTTCTTTTGAAATTGTATCAATTTCATAAATGCTCTTGTGAGAAACGCACATGTGTTTCTCTGAAGAGAAGAGCTGTTGTCTGGGAAATGTGAAACTAATATTAGAAGTGAGAGCAGTGATGCTCTTCACTGTAGAATCTTTACTATGAAAGATAAACATGTTCTTTTGAAAGTGTATGAATTTCATAAATGCTTTTGTGAGAAACGAACATGCATTTCTCTGATAGAAGACCTGTTGTGTGGAAATGTCAAAATACTGTTAGAAGTGAGAGCAGTGTTGCTCTTCACTGTAGAACCTTTACTTTAAAAGATACTCACGTTCTTTGGAATGTGTATGAATTTCATGAAATTCTTTTGTGAGAAACGCACATGCGTTTCTCTGCAGAGAAGAGCAATTGTGTGGGAAATGTGAAACTACTGTTTGAAGTGAGAGCAGTGTTACTCTTCTCTGTAGAAGCTTTACTTTGAAAGATAATCACGTTCTTTTGAAAGTGTATGAATTTCAT
>NW_004950378.1:0-4669 GCF_000317375.1 Microtus ochrogaster
TGTGGCATACAGGCTTTTGTAGTAAGATCTAGTGATTCTCTGAATTTCCTCTGTGTCTGTGGTTATGTCCCCCTTTTCATTTCTGATCTTATTTATTTGCGTGTTCTCTCTCTGGCGTTTATTCTTATAATAATGACAAAAGGCACAATATTGTCCATAATTAAGCATCTCAATAAGGGTTTCTATAGCTGTAAAAAGACACCATTGCCACAGCAATTCTTATAAAAGAAAATATTTAATTGAGACTGGCTTACAGTTTCAGAGGTTTAATCCATTATCTTCATGGCAGAGAATATGGTGGCAAGTAGCTAGGGGTGGCACTTGAGAGATAACTAAAAATTCTACATCTAAATCAGCAGGCAGCAGGAAAAGATATATGGGGCTTGATTTGGACTTCTGAAACCCCAAATCTCTTCCCTTAGTGACATACTTTCTCCAGCAAGGCCCTACCTACTTCAGCAAGGTCATAGTTCCCAATAGTATCCTTTCCTATGAGCCTATTGGGGCATTTTAATTCAAACCACCATAGTAGGTGATGATACAATTGGTTATTTAAAGCCAGGTACTTTATATGGAAGGCTATTGAATACCAGCCTCAATTTTCTCTTAAGGTTAAAAAGACTACTACAGCAAGCAAGAGACTTGGGATCTGAGGGTGCAAAATTAATTTCTCTGTACTTTTTTGTGCTAGCTTCTATATTGTTCTGTTTCTATCATCCTGTCCCACTTTTAATTTTTCTTAGCTTCTTTTTCTAGACCCTTCTTCTCTTGTAAAAACTCTTCTTCTTCTCAAGCCGGGCGATGGTGGCGCACGCCTTTAATCCCAGCACTCCGGAGGCAGAGGCAGGTGTATCTCTGTGAGTTCGAGACCAGCCTGGTCTATAGAGCTAGTTCCAGGACAGGCTCCAAAGCCACAGAGAAACCCTGTCTCGAAAAAAAAAAAAACAAAAAACAAAAAACCAAAAAAACAAAAACCTCTTCTTTTTCAGGAGACTTGAAGTGATAAAGAAATTACAAGAGCTACCTTCTCATTGTCAAAAGTACATTCCTGGAGCAAGTGATAAAGAGCTGAGCCATTTACCATAGCAATACAAGGTACCAAGGCCATAGGAGCAAGACCATGACCAGACCGGGCGGGGGGCAGGGGTGAGGAGACACAGTGTCCAATGACAACTTTGAAACACAGACCCATTGTTAGTTGACTAGCAAGTGAAGAATTTACATGATTTTCATAGTAACCTTGGTTGGACATCTGTAGCTCTGACCTTGAGCATAGCTGTAAGGTTCTAAATATATGATCCATTTACAAAGAGCCTTTAGTCTAGTTTGAACTTACTCAGAGGTAAAAGTGAGCTAATTGTGTGCAATTCATGTTAGACTAAAGAGAAATTGCTATTTTTTTATATTTGTCTGAGAAAAAAGGAACAAAAAGGGATTCTAAGTATCCACTGTCCCTTTGGGATAAACAGATCCAGTTATGAAGCATGTCCCAGAACATATTCTATATATCAAAACTATAAGCCAAATGAAAAATCATTCTCCTGGCTGCCCAGAGATATATGTGCTCAGTAGATGGAATATTTTTATGAGATAAAACACACAAACAATGGGAAAACACTCAAAGCCATTCTTAGGGAAGAAATGAAATTCTTAGAGAACAGTGACTCATGAGAGAAATTATAGACAGGTTTACTGGTTTCCTCAGCCAGGAACTCCATGACCTTACCAGGTGGGGCTCCCTATCAGAGAATCACTCATCAGGTAGGTTGGCCCGCTAGACACTACTATATATCACCTGCTGTATATCTCATGGCCCCTGAAAACTTTATGAATAAAGATGGCAGTTTTTACTTGTTACAAAACAACTGTAAACCAAGACCATGCAAAGCAAAGAGGATCAGAAAAAAAGAGGAAGAAAAATCATTTTTTCTTTCAGTATATTCTCCCTGTCATGGGGCCTTTGCACATAGTCGTCTATCTGATCCAACTCTATGCTTTCAGTTAATTTGCTTCTCCTTTCAGATTTCTGCTTGCCTTCCTTTGTTAGAGCTTTATAAGACTCTCAGAACAATTCAATACCCATGACGACTGCTCCCTTTATTTCCTTTATTAAGCATTCTGAAGCATACTTTAGTAGCATGTTTATACTTGAGTAGTTTTTTTCACCAGCTATGCTTTGAGCTCTACAAGGGAGGTGGGTACTCTTGTCTAATTTGCTCACTGTGGTTGTTTGAAAGAAATGTCCGACAATGGGAGTGGCACTATTAGGAAATGTGGCCTTGTTGGAGTTGGTGTGGTCTTGTTGGAGGACATGTGTCACTGTCGAGGCAGGCTTTGAAGTTTCTTTTTCTCAAACTCTCCTTGGTGTGATTTTCAGTCAACTTCCTGTTGTCTACGAGATGTAACAGTCTCAGCTCCAGCACTCCATCAACCTGCTTGTAGCCATCATCCTCACCATGATAATAATTGACGGAACCTCTGAAACTGTAAGGTTGCACCCCAATTAGATATTTTTCTTTATAGGAGTTGTCATGATCATTGGTGTCTTTTCATAACAATAAGAATCCTAACTAAGACACACAATTCTTCTTGACCAATGGAAGTGTGCTATATTTGCCCCTGGAACTAAAGTATTCCAAAATTGGGATGTGATTCAACCTTGCCTGCTACTTATAGACCAACAACTGTAGGAATCATGATTAAAGTAGTAACCACCGCCAACTATAAAGTGAGGATGACGTCCATTGCTTCTCCTGTGAAAACATGGTGGCAGTTGATGATCATGGAACAAGTCTTAATGCCATTAAATAAATACAGTGTCAATGTTTTTAGGACATTGTCACTAACCAGCATAAGATTTAATTAAATTATTTAGAGATTTTTTCAGTCTCTGTTTTTCATGTGTAAAATAACTACAATAAAACTTTGCAATATTTTTATCAAGATTATATGGAATTTTCTACGCAATGAGCTTAGTAAAATGGCCTGAGGGGTCATAATCATTGTAACTAGTAGTCATAATAATGTTGGTGATCGGAGGACTGGCGCGGTGCAGACGCAAGCAGCAGGGACTGGCGCACAACACCAAGAGCAGATCGCCCCACTACAATTAAATCAATGAGGTAGGCCTTTTGTTGGCAAGGTCCCTGGCGAATGGGGAGCCTGGTCCTGTTCCTGAAGATCCTTCTGAGTAGAGAGAGGGATCTAGGCCTGCGGCAGGAGCCAGGAAACGGAGTGAGGGCATCCTGTAAGCAGAGCCCCTGGCCAGCAGGGAAACCTGATCCGGTTTTAAAAGACCCAGTAGATAGCATCGATAGGAGGAGATGGGCAGGTGCCAAGGCAAGAATTTACCCAACAATCTGAAAAACAACATGAAAATACCAGAAACCAATGATCTTAAAACAGAAGGACTTGAACACCTTAACACAGAAGAAGTGGAAAAAATTGACTTTATGAAAACAATAGAGTCCCTTAAACAACATGTAAAAAACGCCCTTATAGAAATGGATGAGAAGTATAACAAAGTTTGAAGAAATGAGTAAATACGTACATGCTACCCTGGGAAACCAAGAAAAAACGATCAAACAGGTAATGGAAACAGTTCAAGAATTGAAAACTGAAATGGAAGCAAGGAAGAAGAAAACACAAACTGAGGACCAGCTGAATATGGAAAATATAGGTCTACGAGCAAAGTCTACAGAAACAAGCATAATAAATAGAATACAAGAGATAGAAGAAAGAATCTCAGATTCTGAGGACACCATAGAGAAAATAAACACACTGATCAAAGAAAACAGCAAAGCTAACAAATTATCATCACAAAACATTCAGGAAATATGGGACACAATAAAGAGACCAAATCTAAGAATAATAGGATTAGAAGAAGGAGAAGAGTCACAGCTAAAAGGCCCAGAAAATATTTTTAACAAAATTATGGAAGAAAACTTTCCCAACATAAAGAAAGATATTCCTATGAATATTCAAGAAGCATACAGAACACCAAACAGACTGGATCAAAGAAAAACAACCCCTCACCATATAATAATCAAAACACAAAATATACAGGTTAAAGAAAGAATATTAAGAGCTGCAAAGGAAAAAGGGCAAGTAACTTACAAAGGGAAACCAATCAGACTTACACCGGACTTCTCTATGGAAACCATGAAAGTCAGAAGGTCCTGGATAGAGGTACTTTAGAAACTAAGAGACCATGGATGCAAACCCAAACTACTATACCCAGCCAAGCTATCATTCACTATCAATGGAGAAAACAAGACATTCCAGGATAAGAACAAATTTAAACAATATGTAGTCACAAATCCAGCCTTGCAGAAAGTAATAGAAGGAAAATCGCAACCCAAGGAATCCAACATTGCAAACACTGCCTACAATAACTCAGGCATTTAGCGACCCTTCACCAGCACAGCTCAAAGTAGGGAGACATACAAACTCTACTACCAAAAACAATAAGAATAACCGGAGTAAACAACCACTGGTCATTAATATCACTTAATATTAATGGTCTCAATTCACCTATAAAAAGGCACAGGCTAAGAGTTTGGATACAAAAACAGGATCCAACATTCTGCTATTTGCAACAAACACATCTCAACCACAAAGATAGGCATCTACTCAGAGTAAAGGGTTGGGAAAAGGTGTTTCAAGCAAA
>NW_004950378.1:5539-6112 GCF_000317375.1 Microtus ochrogaster
AATCAACAAAATAGAAACACAGAAAACAGTCCAAAGAATCAATGAAACAAAAAGTTGGTTCTTGGAGAAAATCAACAAGATCGACAAACCCCTTTTCAAACTAATCAAACAACAGAGAGAGAACACACAAATAAATACGATCAGAAAAGGGGACATAACCACAGACACAGAGGAAATTGAGAGAATCATTAGATCTTACTACAAAAGCCTGTATGTCACAAAAATTGAAAATGCAAAAGAAATGGACATTTTTTTAGATAAGTTCCATATACCAAAGCTAAACCAAGACCAGGTGAACAATCTAAATAGACCTGTTAGTCGTGAAGAACAAAAAACTGCTATCAAAAATCTCCCTTTCAAAAAAAAAAATGCCCAGGACCAAATGGTTTCAATGCAGAGTTATACCAGAACTTCCAAGAAGATCTAATACCTATACTCCTTAATATATTTCACAACATAGAAACAGAAGTGTCATTGTCAAATTTCTTTTATGAAGCTACAATTACCCTGATACCAAAACCACACAAAGACCCAACCAAGAAAGAGAATTACAGGCCTATCTCACTCATGAAT
>NW_004950379.1:0-721 GCF_000317375.1 Microtus ochrogaster
AGTCGAGCACATGTCCTTGTGGTATGATTGAGCATCTTTTGGGTATATGCCCAAGAATGGTATTGCTGGGTCTTGAGGTAGATTGATTCCAAATGTTTTAAGAACAGGCCATACTGATTTCCAAAGTGGCTGTACATGTTTTCACTCTTCCATTCCATTCCAGGAATTCCATTCCATTCCAGGAATGGAAGACTGTTTCCCTTACTCAACGTCCTCTCCAGCATAAATTGTCATTAGTGTTTTTGATCTTAGCCATTCTGACAGGGTTAAGATGGTATCTCAGTGTTGTTTTGGGTTGCATTTCTCTGATGAATAAAGATGTTGAGCATTTACTTAAATTCCTTTTGGCCATTGGAGATTCCTCTCTTGAGAATTCTCTGTTTCAATCTGTACTCCATTTTTAAATTGGATTATTTGATATTTTGATATCTAGTTTCTAGTGTTTTATTTTTGTGTATTTTGGAAATCAGTCCTCTGTGTAATGTGGGGTTGGTGAAGATTTTTTTTCCCATTCAGTAGGATGCTGTTTTGTCTTGTATTTTTTTTGTCTATCTTTTTTTAAAAATTTATTTATTTATGAAGGATTTCTGCCTCCTCCCCGCCACCGCCTCCCATTTCCCTCCCCTTCCCCGATCAAGTCCCCCTCCCTCATCAGCTCAAAGAGCAATCAGGGTTCCCTGACCTGTGGGAAGTCCAAGGACCGCCCACCTCCATCCAGGTC
>NW_004950379.1:1136-2326 GCF_000317375.1 Microtus ochrogaster
CTGATGAAGGTTAATATTCAGGAGGATGCCTATATGTTTGTCTTTGGATTCAACTTCTTATTTAGCTTCTCTAGGATTGCGAATTATAAGCTCAATGTCCTTTATTTATGGCTAGAAACCAAATATGAGTGAGTACATCCCATGTTCCTCTTTTTGGGAATAATAGGAATAGAAGAAGTAGAAGAGTCACAGCTCAAAGGCCCACTCTGTTTTGTCTTGTTAACTGTGTTCTTTGCCTTATAGAAGCTTACTTGTTTCAGGAGGTCCCATTTATTAAATGCTGCTCTTAGGGTCTATTCTAATGGTGTCATATTTAGGAAGTGGTCTCCTGTGCCAATGCATTCAAGGTTACTTCCTAGTTTCTCTTGTATGAAGTTCGGTATAGCTGAATTTATGTTGAGGTCTTTGATCTATTTGGACTTGAGTTTTGTGCATGGGAAAAATATGGATCTATTTGCATTCTTCTACATGCTGGTATCCAGTTATGCCAGCACCATTTGTTGAAGATGCTTTTTTTTCATTGTGAAATTTTGGCTGCTTTGTTAAAAACCAGTTGTTCATAAGTGTGTGGATTAATATCAGGGTCTTAGATTCGATTCCAATGGTCCTCCTGTCTGTTTTTATGCCAATACCATGCTGTTTTCATTATTATAGCTGTATAGTAGAGCTTGAATTCAGGAATGGTGATGCATCTAGAAATTCCTTTCTTGTACAGGACTGTTTTTAGCTATCCTTGGTTTTTTGTTTTTCCATGAGAAGTTGATCATTCTTCTTTCATGGAAATATTTTTTAACAAAATCATAGAAGAAACTTTCCCTAACCTAAAGAAGGAGATGCCTATCAAAGCACAAGAAGCTTGGAAAACACCAAATACACTGGACCAGAAAAGAAAGGCCCTCCAACACATAACACTCAAAACACTAAATGTACAGAACAAAAGAAAGAATATTAAAATCCGCAAGAGAAAAATGCCAAATAACATATTTGTCAGACCTATTAGAACTACACCTGACTTCTCAACAGAGACTCTGAAAGCCAGAAGGTCCTTGACTGATCACTGGCACGTCAAACTGATTCTTGAGAATATCATGGTTCTGCCTAATAGTTTCTAGCCATTCCACCTCTGCCTTAAGAATCCTGGGTTCATCTCCAATAGTTTTTAGGTGTTCCACCTCTGCCTTAAGAATCCT
>NW_004950379.1:3316-5142 GCF_000317375.1 Microtus ochrogaster
TAGAATCCAATGAAAATGAATATAGAGCATACCCAAATTTACAGGACACAATGAGGGCAGTTCTAAGAGGCAAGTTCATAGCACTATGTGTGTACATTAAAAAAAAACACCCGGAGTGATCTCATACTAATAACTTAGCAGCATACATAGCTCTATAACAAAAAGAAGCGCACACAGGCGGAATAAAGAGATGGCAAGAATTAATCAAACGTGGGGTTGTAACCAATAGCACAGAAACATACAAAAACAATATAAAGAATCGGTGAAGGAAGGAATTGGCTCTTTGAGAAAATAAATAACATTGATGAACTCTTATCCCACTTAACAAGTGAAGGGAAAATATCTAACTCAACACAATTAGAAATAAAAGAGGGAAAGAATAAGAGATACCAAGGAAACCAAGAGAATCATAAAGACATACTTTCAAAACCTGTACTCACAAAATTGGAAACTCTAAAAGAAATGGATTTTTTTGATACATGCCACTACTAAAGTTAAATCAAGATCAGAAGATCAATTTAAGCAGACCTATAACCCCTAATAAAATAGATTCAGTCATGAAGTCTCCCAACCAAAAAAAGCCCTGGGTCAAATGGTTTGTCAAAGAAGAGTTGATGCTAATACTCATCAGATTATTCCACAAGATATTAAGAGAAGGGAAATTTCCTAATTAATTTTATGAGGCCATGGTTAGTCAGATGCCTAAACCACATAAAGACCCCCAATAGAAAGAGAATTGCAGAACATTTTCACTTATGAGCATAGATGCGATAATACTAAAAAAAAAATACTTGCAAATAGAATCCAAGAACACATCAAGAAGGATCACACATCATCACCGTAGAGGCTGTATATCATAAAAACAAACAAAAATACAAAAACCACATGATCCCCTTCTGCGGGGCCATGGGATCCGACAGCGCAACCTGTTTGGGTGCTGGGACAGGGTGCTGAGGGCAAAGGGGCAGGCAGGAATTGATTTGCTTCAATAGCCTATCTACAGTAAGGTAGGCCCTATCTTAGCGAGGTTCCTGGTCACCAAGGGAACCTGATCCTGTTCCATAAGATCCATAGGATAGCATTTGAAGGAAGAGATGGGCAGGCGCCAAGGCACGAATTCCTCCACCAATCTGAAAAACAACATGAAAACACCAGAACCCAGTGATCAGACAACAGAAGGTCTTGAACACCCTAATCCAGAAGAAGGGAAAAAATTGACATTATGAAAGCAATAGAGTCCCTTAAAAAGCATGTAAAAAACGCCCTTATAGAAATGGATGAGAAGTATAACAAAAAGTTTGAAGAAATGAATAAATATGTAATTGATACCCTGGGAAACCAAGAAAAAACAATCAAAAAGGTAACGCAAACGGTTCAAGAATTGAAAACTGAAAGGGAGGCAAGGAAGAAAACACAAACCAAGGGCAGACAGGATATGGAAAATCTAGGGTAACGAACAGACACTATAGAAACAAGCATAACTAATAGAATACAAGAGACAGAAGAAAGAATGTCAGACTCTGAAGACACCATTGAGAAAATAAATGCACTGATCAAAGAAAACAGCAAATCCAATAAATTCTCATCACAAAAAAATTCAGGAAATATGGAACACCATAAAATGACAAAACCTAAGAATAATAGGGATAGAAGAAGGAGAAGAATTACAGCTCAAAGGCCCAGAAAATTTATTTCACCCATAAATTCATCTATAAAAACCCAAAAAATCCAACCTATACTCCTTAATGTATTTCACAATATAGAAACAGAAGAGTCATTGCCAAATTCCTTTTATGAAGCTACAGTTACCCTGATACCAAAACCTC
>NW_004950379.1:5492-6102 GCF_000317375.1 Microtus ochrogaster
ATAAGACAACATAATGGGATCAAGGGGATTCGAATTGGAAAAAAAGAAGCTAAACATTCGTTATTTGCAGATGATATGATAGTGTACATAAGCGAGCCCAAAAACTCTACCAA
Source organism: Microtus ochrogaster (assembly GCF_000317375.1). Lineage (NCBI taxonomy): Eukaryota > Metazoa > Chordata > Mammalia > Rodentia > Cricetidae > Microtus > Microtus ochrogaster. The sequence goes on from NW_004950379.1 coordinate 5,606, forward strand.
AGAACTCTTACAGCTGATAAACTCCTTTAGTGATGTTTCAGGATACAAGATCAACTCCAAAAAAATAAGTTGCCCTCCTATACACTAAGGATTAGGATGCAGAGAGGAAATTCAGAGAAGCATCACCTTTCACAATAGCCACAAATAGCATAAAATATCTTGGGGCAACTCTAACCAAGGAAGTGAAAGATCTGTTTGACAAGAACTTTAAGATTTTGAAGAAAGAAATTGAAGAGGATACAAGAAAATGGAAGTATCTCCCTTGCTCTTGGATTGGGAGGATCAACATAGTAAAAATGGCAATTCTCCCAAATGCAATCTATGGATTCAATGCAATCCCCATCAAAATCCCATCAAAATTCTTCACAGAACTTGAGAGTGCAATAATCAACTTTATATGGAAAAACAAAAAACCCAGGATAGCCAGAACAATCTTATACAATAAAGGAACTTCTGGAGGCATTACCATCCCTGACTTCAAACTCTATTACAGAGCT
>NW_004950380.1:0-6102 GCF_000317375.1 Microtus ochrogaster
GAAGAAGAGGCAGGTCAATGAGAACAGGAGAATTCTGGGAAGGAGGAAGCCCATTCTTCCCCAGTCTTGGGTACTGAGCCATGTGGCTAACATATACTAGAATAATGGGCTAATATAAGTTATAAGAGTTAATAAGAAGCCTGAACTAATGGGCCAATCAGTTTATAGCGTTTGTAGACCTCTGTGTGATTTTCTTTGGGGCTAAATGGCTGTGGGACCTGGTGGGAGGACAGAAACAAGGCAAGACAGAAATCTTAGACAACAGGTGTTCTGTTCAGAAAATTGTCTCCTGTGCCAATGAGTTCAAGACTATTCCCCCACTTTCTCTTCTATCAGATTCAGTGTATCTGGTTTTATGTTGTCTTTTACCCACTTGGACTTGATAGTTGCAGTTTGATAGATACACGTCTATTTGCATTCTTCTACATATAGACATTCAGTTTGCCCAGCACCATTTGTTGAAGATGTCTTTTTCCAGTGCAAATTTCTGGATTCTTTATCAAAAATCAGATCACTATAGGTGTTTGGATTTATGTCTGGGTCTTTGACTCAATTCTGTTGATCAACATGCCTATTTCTAAGCCAATACCATGTGGTTTTTATTACTATAGTTCTGTAGTAACTATAGTACAGTAATACTAACTGTAGTATAGTATTGAAATGAGAGCTGATGATACCTCCAGTAGTTCTTATTATTCAAAACTAAAACCGCTATCCTGGATTTTGTTTTATCTTGTTTTTCCATACCAAGTTGATAATTGTTCTTTCAGGGCCTGTAAGAATTGTGTTAGGATTTCAATGGGGATTGCACTGAATCTGTAGATTGCTCTAGATAGGATACTTACTTTACTATGTTCATCTTACCTATCCAAGACCACGGGAGATCATTCCATCTTCAGATGTCTTCTTCAACTTCTTTAAAGACCTGAACTTGTTATTATATGTCTTTCACTTGTTTGATTACATTTATTCTGGCTATTATAAAAGGTGTTGTTTCCCTATTTCTTTCTCAATACATTTGTCATTTTCATATAGGGGGAACTACTAATACTTTTAGTTAATTTTGTATCTAGCTACCTTGCTGAAGGTGTTTATTTAAATTCCCTGGTGAAATTTCTAGTCATTTATGTATAATACCATATAATACTTTGACTTCTTCCTTTACAATTTATATCCCTTCATTCTTTTTTACCTGTCTTATTTAACTAACACTTCAAATATATATTGACTAAATATAGAGAGAGTAGATGGACTTGTCTTGTTCCTGAATGGTGCAGTTAATGGTGGTAATCAACAGCTCTCTAATGGACTTAAGACCCAAACAAGAAGGGGAAATATGCCTACTCTGGACAATCTTGCCAACTATAAAGTGGTTAAACTTTAGCATAAAAAATTGTTGCTAATGGCTACTGTGAGATCCAGTGACAGTTTTAGGACATATTACTAAGATTTTTTTAATGCCTCCTGTTTTTAATTTCCTAAAACTTATCATGATGGGACTAACCATCAGAACTTTTTATCATGTGATGACACTAATTGCTGTTTGTGACATAGAGCAATTATTCTGAGTAAAGATATAAGCATTTTCTATTCATGGCTTTGTAGTTTATTACAGTATTTCCTTAACATCTACCAAGTGTTTTTTCTCTTATTCTAAGAACAAAATTATTTGTTGACATTTTAAAATGTATTACTTCTATTTGAGGCAGTTTTCTATGAAAGAAACATTAACTAGAAACAGTCTTTTATCAGGGAATATAAATGACCATATTTATAGAGAAAAAATTGATAAAGCATAGTTTTGCAAGCCCAGGATTCAGCTTTCTCTGTTCAATATGATAGCTGCTGCATAAAGATGTGTCAGTGTTATAATGATTTATAGAAAGAGAGTAACAGATTGTGGTGAGTGTTGATTATGTTCTTATGTTAAATATTATGAAAACTTTGTGTTTAACACTGAGAGGCAAGCTGTTCTCATGTCTACTGTGATTAAACAGAGAGCTAGCCTTACTGGACTAGTCACGCACAGCATAAAAGAAGATCATGAAATAGGACTCCGTCTTACCTCTAATCAGTATTTTCATAGCATCTAGAAAATGTCTTGGACAAAACTGTTGATTGACATTTTGATTTTTATTCTATATAACAGATTGAAAAATGTAACATTCATCATAACCTATGTTCATTTTAAAGTAAAACAAGGAAAATAATGAAAATTTGTTTAAGACACCATATGGCAGCAATTCAACTCTTCATTTTACTATAAATCAAAATACAGAAATTTTCTGATAAAAATTATTATCTAAAATATAATATTGAGGAATGAGATATATTATCAGACAGAGCATCTTATTTGAAGATGGCAGAAACATTGCACAATTCATATATTAAAGTTCTTTTTATTGACATCAGAAATCTTAGAATGCTCACTAACTTATTGGAAGAATATTTCCAAACTAATCCATCAGATTACAAAGTCAATATCTCATGGTCAATCAAGTTGCATTAAGCCAAATCCTTATAGTGAATATTTCTTCCTGACATATAAAATAAAGCCATAAAGTTAAGAACCTTCATGCTGAAGATAGTCAATGCATAGTAAAGAAAGAGTGAATTCTACAAGGTTGACATGGATTAAACAAACAAAATTTAGGCATGTGGTATAACCCCCAAGGCAATTAAAGCAATATGATAGATAAACAAAAGGATTATTTTAATTAGAAATTTTCTTTTAATAACTATGCAACATAATTATACTATATAATTAACATTTTTAAGTTTTAATATATCTCCCTACTTATATAGGATAGAAAAGTGTGCCTTAAAAGTATTTATACATAGCTTATTCCTTCCATGTGTCTGAGAGGCCTCTCTATTACTATAAACACATTCCCTCATTTCCAGGATTTTTTAGTTTTCCACAGTCATTGCAAAAACTAATTATTTGGTCATAATACTATAAGGAAATATCTTTATTTCACTTTATTACAAAGTATGCTTCTCAACTTCTGGGCATTTTCCTTTTCATTAAAGATGTCTATGCCTAATACATTTCAAATGCACTCTTAAATTTCTTCAAGACTTAGTAAACATAGAGTAGCAAATACTTCCAGACTGGAGGTTTAGACAATTTAAATTTCAACTAAAACCTTTCAATAAGCTAGTCATTTTAAATACTCCCAGCAAATAAGTTTAACAAAAGGAGCAATCTATAACTCCATTATATTCCCATGGATTCCCATGTTGATAAGAACACAATTTCAAGACAGATGTTTGGATGGCTTCAGACCTAACACTGAGCTTTGGGGATTCAACCACATTTTGTTAGAGAAAGGGGGGGAGGAGGCAGAGAGGAGAGCCCAGAAAATGTATAGCTCAATAAAATAAATTTAAAAATTCATCAATTTTGCTAAAGAAAAATAACTAAAGAAGTATTGATTGATCTTTAGATTAATCAAACGTAAAGAAAACATGGCACAACAAGGTATCCTGGTTAGAATTTATGGCAAGTAGTCATCCTTATTTCTTCAGAAATAAAAGAACCCTCCAAGTTGGCCATGATAGCCCTCCTCAAGACACAGAAAAGACAGCAGTCACAGAATTCCCCTGTAGAAAGCAGGCAGCTCTGGAATGGAGAGGCCAGGCTTCCTAAACCACTGCTTAAGTAAATCCACTTCTGTTTGGAAAGCAACTTCTGTGTACTGAGCGGGCAAAAACACATCAGACATGTTATCTACATGGGAGTTAGGTTTCTAAAGCACATATCATGATTTTCACCAGTTCTCCTAAGGAAAAACTATCCTCTCCTAAAGCTAAACGTGACAAAAATTTGACTATGTTTCCTTATTTTTAGAATTTCATATGAGGATATAATGAAACATAATCACAGCTATTGTTCCATTTCTAACTCCAGCTCCTACATATTTCTCTACAAAACCCATCCCAACCTCATTTTTTTATACCTATATATGTCTTCATTAAATTTCATTACTGCCACCTATATATGTATATATGTATGGGTATGTGGCCATCCACTGGAGCATAAGACATCAACCAGTTGCCATAAGAATGATCCTATCTCCTCTAACAAGTATATACTGCCAATAGCACCTCAGTACAATATGGGATTGGGAGATCTGAAAAGTAATATGATTATAAAAGTTGTAAATCTTTTTGGCATTCACACTCATTGCTTTTGATGATTCAGCTTAATTAAACCAGGGTGTAGAGGCAAGGACTGTAGGGATTTCATATTTGCACTACTTCATCTCATTTAAGAATTTCAAATATTTTCAATTTTTGTCACCGTGGGATATCAAAACTCTACCAATGCAAAAATGCTCTACTTTTTCTCAGGGTGAATTTTGGCACCCAATCCACTGACTACCTTGAAGTGTTATCTTCAGACCTAAGGGTTTACATTCTAACTGTGTTGGCAAGCTACATAAATGTCTTACATCTTAAAATGCAATATATCATGACGCAAATTCTATTGTGTAACAACCAATTTAAATGAGAACTAAGTTACTAAAATAGCAGTAATCCCATGCTTTTGGAATATAAATGAGATATAAAAGAGCAGAAGAATGGGCACTAATGAAAACTATGCTGTCATGAGGGGGTTTCCAAATATGGGGTTTGACAGACAAATAGGCAGGATTGTTGGAGAACATAACAGGTAGGTCATAACAAGGGTGTCATAACAAGATAGTAATAATGCCTTTTGATGTAGTGGTAAGGAGCGGGCTGTGTTCTGGCCACCCCGGCTCCCACATCGCTAGCTTATGCCCCGAAATAATTACAGAGAAACTGTATTCTTTTAAACTCTGCCTGGCCCTTTAGTTCCAACCTCTTATTGGCTAATTCTCACATCTCGATTAACCCATTTCTAATAATCTGTGTAACACCACAAGGTGGCTTACCAGGAAAGATCCTAACCTACGTCTGTCTGGAGTGGGAGAATCATGGCGACTGCCTGACTCAGCTTCTTTCTCCCAGCATTCTCTTCGGTTTACTCCACCTACCTAATTTTCTGTCCTATCAAAGGGCCAAGGCAGTTTCTTTATTTAACCAATGAAATTAACACAAAACAGAAGACTCTTCCCCATCATTTTGAAACAAAGGTAGGGCTGCCATTTCCCAGAACAGGCAGTATAGAACCATTTGTAGTTAAGGCTACAGGTATGGCAAAACCCAATCTTGGAGAAACAGAGACTCAATCATGAATAAGAATGAACCTAGTTTGTCTTTACTATATGATAGCATTCAAGTCTAAGAGAGAGAAAAGCTAGTTTATCACTACTATTCAGGGACCATTACAGAAGAATGGAAAGAGTACAAAAGCAGAGGGCCAGGGTGTTTGCTGTGAGACTATGTTTCCTAGGAATGTCAGAATCTACGCCCATAAATCCTTACCAACACAATTACCATAATCTGAACAAAGGCAATAAGAGACTTAGTAAAGTGGACAGGGGAATTCCATGAGGCCTCAAGTTTACATAAAGAATACAAGCAACTCAGGAATGTTGAGAGTAGGAAAACAGACTTCCCCAGGGAAAAGCAGACTAATTGGGTATCCAATTCCAAATGTCAGCACTGGAATCATACCTATTAACATTATACAGACTGAGCAGATTGTATTTATGTGTTTAGAAATATATATGTATATACATATATGTATGTAACAACAATTAATGAAAAAAGATGCTATAGATTCAAAAGAGAGCACAGTACTGCATATGGGAGGGTTTGAGGGAGGAAAGGAAAGGGAAAAATGATGTAGTTTTATGATATCAAAAATGATAGAAAAAATAAAAGATATATCATTTATTGGACTTGATGATCCAGACTTCCCAGGAGGCAGATGATACATTGGAGACCAGTTTGAGCTATAGTCTCATAAACAGATAAAAGGAAGAGAAAGAATAAGAGGGAGGGACGGCACACTCTTGTCATGTAACTGGGACTTGGATGTATTCTCATAAAGAATTATGGATTGTGTAGAATATTTAAGGAATATAGTAAATAATGGAAAGGGGATGAGTAAGACACTTAAAAAGAAATAGGTGCTTAAAAATGATATCCTGAACTTAACAGCAAAAT
>NW_004950381.1:0-353 GCF_000317375.1 Microtus ochrogaster
TTTTTTTTTTTTTTTTTTTTTTTTTGATTTTGGTAAGACAATCCCAATGGGAATGCCAACAAAGCTTATTGTTTTTGGAGCTAGGCGAGTTTATGCTAAGCCATGCAGAAATAATAAATATGCAAGAACAGATGGGATGCTGAAAAAGCTACATGGGAAACTAACGGTGCCAAATATTAAAACATCGTTCACAGTCCCTTGAATTAGAACAATGTATCTCTGACACACTCACAGTCAGACTGATCTTAGGAAAGAACACAGGTAGGGAGCAGGCCCTATGCAGGTAGGGAGCAGGCTCTATGCAGGTAGGGAGCAGGCCCTATAGAGTTAAGGAACAGGCTCTATGCAGGTAG
>NW_004950381.1:3298-3866 GCF_000317375.1 Microtus ochrogaster
TGTATCAAACATGACACTGTCAGCATCAGCTTGTGGGGGGTCAACCTAGGCCTCAGGTAGGTTCTTTACGGGCACTGAGGAGAGGGGTAGGGTACAAAGCAGGAAGGTCTGTGATATTTCACTGAATGGGGAGGAGTAAGGCAGGACATAACAGAAGCAGAGAACCACAGGTGGATCCAGCATATCACTGATTACAGCTCTCGGGAGACGGAGGCAGGGGGACCCTGAGACTGAGGACAGCTTGGACTACAAAGAGACCTTGAGGAGGAAAAGGGCCTTAATTCTTAATAGTTGTTTTATTTTTAGTGTTTTTGATTAGAGCTATGTCTATCTGGGTGTTGCTCGGTGCACATGACCGCCGGTCCTCACAGAGGCAACGCATGTTAGATGCCCCTGGAGCTGAGTTCCAGGTGACTATGAGCTGCCTGAGACTGGTGCTGGGCACTGAACTCAGGTCATCTGGAAGAACAGTCCGTGCACTGAGCTGCTGGACCATTGCCCCAGCCCTTAGTAATTGAGACACACATGGGGCTCCTCAGGGTATCAGGAATTTGCAGTTTCTAAATCC
>NW_004950381.1:5270-6098 GCF_000317375.1 Microtus ochrogaster
GCCTGTCTCTGCCTCCCGAGTGCTGGGATTAAAGGCGTGCGCCACCATCGCCCGGCTCACCTTCTCTTAAGGAGCCTAAAAAGGCTCTCAGAAGCTTAGCTAGGAGGCAGAGGCAGGCGGATGTCTGTGAGTTCGAGGCCAGCCTGCTCTATAGAGTGGATTCTAGGACAGCCAGGGTTACACAGATAAACACTGTCTCAAAAAAGCAAAAGGGAAAAGCTTAGTTTTTCATGTTTAGATCCTTAAGTTTCTTTTCATCATCTAACTTTCATATGACTAATTTAAGTCCTTTATAATTTTGAGAACATTATTAAATTATAGGATAAAATCATAAAATATTTTTATTTAAATACTACATAATATGTTCTTTTAAAAAATAATCTTTAAAAAGCTGGGCAGGATAGCACATGCTTTGTACTTGAGCAGTTGAAGCAGGAGGACCAAGAATTCTTGACCAGCCTACGCTACGGAGCAACAGCTTATGTCTAAAAAACAAACAACCGTACTTTTTTCTTTGTAAATGCTCCAAGACATCCTATACTATATAGTGAGACCTGGTCTTTTTGCTTTGTTTTTCAAGACAGGCTTCCTCTGTGTAGCTCTGGCTGTCCTGGAACTCGCTCTGTAGACCAGGCTGGACTCGAACTCACAGAGATCCGCCTGCCTCTCAAGTGTCGTGACTAAAGGTGTTGAGGCACCACCTCTGGTGAGACTGTCTTAAAAAAAAATAACTTAGGGGGCTGGAGAGATGGCTCAGCGGTTAAGAGCATTGCCTGCTCTTCCAAAGGTCCTGAGTTCAATTCCCGGCAACCACATGGTGGCTTACAA
>NW_004950382.1:0-6097 GCF_000317375.1 Microtus ochrogaster
TAATAGATACTCATCTATAATAGTCAAGCTTGTAGTCATGTTAGTTAAATTTTCTATATGTATAGAGATTTCAGTTAGATAGATATTCTTCAAATCTTTCAGAGACCTTCATAATATGGCATTTAAAATGTTTTAATAACTTAGGACTTTTCATGACAATGAGATACATCTGCTCCTGGCAGCACCAAGCTACTTCAAGAGGAAGATCAGCATCAAAGAGGCTCCTAATGGAATTGGTTAGCCATTTGAACAAGAAACTGTTCTAGCCTTGACTGTTTAATTAGACATGTAGGACCCACAGAGAAATGACTGCTAAGTTTGCCTAAAGGTGAGATGATCCTTTGGGGTTCCTGCTTCATGAAAGAGTCTGTGAGACGTTGGGCAGGATACAGAAAAAAGTGACTGACAAAAAGGACCTCCTACACCAGCAGACTTCTCTTTAAAATTTCCTGCTTCATGGAATAGTCTGCTGGATACTATGGGCCTGAGGGCTAAATATGGAAGCCCCGATGGTACAGAAGAACTTTGAGTGACTGTCGAGGCAGCAAGAAGTCTGTCAATTCTAGTTTTGGAAGACGCTTACAATGTACTTCCTGTTTACTTAGGTAATATTATATCCTTCTGGAGTCTTTGATGAAGTTGAAAAATTTATAGTTAAAGTTATAGTTTTCTTTAGTTATAACAGATAAAGTAGATATAAATATTGTAACTGTAATTCTTGCTTGATACCTGTTTTGTTAAATGTAATTTTACTATGTTAAAGTTAAAACCTTCCTTTCTGTTTAAACAGAAAAGTGGAGGTGATATGGGAGTCTGCTCTGTGTGCTGTGATTACCATTAATGAATAAAAAAACTGGCCTTGGCCTGCTGATAGATAAGAAAGGTAGGCAGGGAAGACTGGGCTAAATATTAGGAGAAAGAAGGATGGAGTCGAGAAACTCCATGGATCCACCACTGGAGATAGACATGCTGAAACTTCGCTGATAGGCCACGAATTCATGGTGATTAATAAAAATGGGCTAAATGAAGATTTAAGACTTAGCCAATAAGAAGCTAGAGCAGTGATTTAATTAATACAGTTCCTATGTGATTATTTTGGGGGTCTGGATGCCTGAAAAACAAACAAGTGGCCAAGAGGCCTACTCCTACAAGGAGGATTTCTGTGAGGTCGTGTCCAGCCTGAACTACACAGTGACTTCCTGGACAGCTGAGCTATATATAGTGTGGTCGCTGGTAGGTTGCTTTGGCCCAAGTAAATGGCCCCACATCTAGGTATATACAGGTAGCACTCATTGGACTCATTGGGATTTTAAAAAGTAAAATTTATATAGTTGGGAAGAATATGTTGAAGAGGCACCAGTCTCAGTTGAGTTAAAGGTATGATATGAGGAGGGGATATTACATTGTGAGAATACATAAAATTTTCAAGTAAAAACCTCCACATCTGTCTCTCTCCCACTGTCTCTCTGTCTCAAACATATAGACAAACTTATTAGAAATGATAAAGTAATTTAACATTTTAGAATATAAAATTAAAATGCAATTTTGTTTTGTACACAATTTTGTACACAATTTACTTATTACGAGTAATTTAAAAGGAAACTTCAAAAATTCTGTGTCAAATATCATGATGCAGACTAAAATATGTAGAAATGAAGCCAGTTATAAATATGAAGGATTTATACAGTGAAAATAGTAAAACATTGCTGAATGAAATTAATCAAGCATTAACTAATGAAATTTTGGGTTAGTGGGTTATATGACATTATTGTCGAGATGATCATATAAAACAAAGTATTTACAATTTGAAAGAACTCCTTGTCAAAATTTTAATAGCATCTCCTCAGAAATAGGAAATTTTATGATAAAATCTAAATGGAATCTCAGGGAATTCTAAAGATTAAAAAACAGAGTTGTAGGACAGGTGCTTCTTGATTTGCAAACATCTTAATAATATGCTCTAATCAATACAGTGTGGTATTGGCAGAGACACAAGCAGACTAAATATAATAACATGGGACAGAGAATGAAAATAAATTGTCAGTACATGGCCAAGTTACCTTGACAAGGGTACCAAGTTGTACAATTGAGGAAAATAATCCCTTCAATGCATGATGTTTAGAAAACTGGAAATGCACAGACAAGGAATGAAATTTGACTCACTTATAATACATTTATATAAAGCAGTTAACTCAAGTAGTTTGATTAGCTAATCACAAAACTTAAAATTATAAAATACTTATAAGAAAGTATAAAGAAAAATATTGTGACATTATACTTAGTAATGGTTTGTGACAGTGGCACCAAAACATTGACAAGAAAAGAAAAATGGGCAAATGGGGCCAAACAAATCTAAAGAATTTTTACAACAAACATAGCAGGTGAAAATATAAAAGGAATATGAGTGTGGTAATTTGAATGAGAATGGGGTCATATATTTCAATGTTCAGTGATATTACCATGCATGAGAACTAACCACACGATATAAAACAAAACCTACTTTAAGAGTTTTTAAAAAATAAAAAAAATAAAAAACTAAAAAAAAAAGAGTTTTTATTAACAAAAATAAAGGAAAGAGAGGTGTGCCTTGGTCTGTCTGAAACATACGTCTCAAGAGAGAGCATTGGGCATATGTGTTTCTGTTCTTTAAAAGTAGTTCAGCACATGTGTATGGGGCCTTATGGAGCTTTGTCACACACGTGTATAGATTACATAGCCAAGTTGCATGTCGACATACATTGCATAAGGCATAAGACCCTGGGGTAATTAGGCAATTTGCCTGGATGCTGATGATGCGTGTGTGGCAGTGGGACCCCAGAAATGATAGTACCTAGGGTGACTAAGCAATTTGCCTGAATGCTGATGGTGGTGGTAACCTGAATGTGACAGAAATGACAACATTTAGTCCCTAGTTAGTGGAACTGTTTAGGATAGGTTAAGAGGAGAGGCCTTGGAGGAGATATGTCACTGGGCATGGGTTTTAATATTTCAAAAGTTCATGTTGTTCCTAGTTAATTTTCTGCCTTCAATTTTCAGATCAGGATGCAAGCTCTTAGCTACTGCTCCATCACCATGTCTGCCTGTTAGCTACCAGGCCTCCCACCAGGATGATTATGGACTCTTACCCTCTAGAGCCATGATCCCTAATGAATATTTTCTTTTATAAATTGCTATGATCATCGTGTCTCCTCATGGCAAGAGAAAAGTAACGAAGTTAGAAGTTGGTGCCAGGAAGTAGAGTATTGCTTTGACAGACCTGACCATGCTATGTTTTGGAATAATGTCAGAGAATTTGGGACTTTCTTTTAGGAAAGGGCTTGAATACTAAAAGTACGGTTTAATGGCCATGTTAGTCAGAGCTTGGAACACAGTTGTGATGAGAACAGTTGAAATATAGAGGCCCAGCCAAAGAGGTTTCAAGGAGAAACAATCTTAGCAACTGTCTTATGGAAGATTCTTGTGAAATTCAGACAAATAACACAGATGTTTCTTTGCCCTTGTCTTAAGAATCTCCATGAGGCTCAATTGAAGAGTTTTGGACTAATTTTATTGGCAGAGATTTTATGACAACCTGATATTGGTTGTGTTGTATGAATATTAGTGATAATTCTTATGCAGAACTACAGTGAAAAAATGTGAGCAGGGCAAAAAGTAATACACAATTTAGAGTTCAGAAGGAGAAAGAACACAGGATATTTAAGGGTGAAGTCAAGATTTGCACTGAAGAAATGTAAGAAATGGAATAATGGGTGCAGTGCCCTCAGGGCAAAAGTCCACCTAGCTAAATCTGTACCATTTGAAAAAGTCTAAGGAATTTTCTTCTCTGTGAGAGCAACAGCAAATCAATCCTACTGCAAATGTAATTCAAAGAAGAGGAGGCTAGTTTCTATCCCAATTAGGCAGTAAAACCTGGGAATAGAAATCAGCCACATAGTTATGGCTTTAGAGTCATGAAGAATACAGAAGTAAAGAAGGTATGGACTATGTCTCCATGATTAATGAGAGCAGCTGACATCAATGTAGGGAAGAGAATTCCTTGCATTGGGTCTCAGAAACACCATTTTTGAAAATGTAAAATTGAAGTCTGGATTGTGTGAGAGAACCTAAGATATTGGATATGCCAGAGCTATGGGTTATCTACCAAGGAGAGCTGCACACAGGGAATGAAAACAGACCAAGAGAGAAGTGTGCTGCAATCAGAAAAGCAAGGAGGGTGGAGTCAATGGGGCCCCATGAGTTGCAATGTAGAGCTATAGGATTTGGAGTTTTGTCTTGCTGGTTTCAGTCTTTCTTTGATCCAGTATTTCCTTATTGTGCCCCTTTGCTCCCATTTGGAAATGTAATGTATATTTGTGCTGTGGTATCTTGAATTGAGTGATTTACTTTTTGATTTAAAGAGAGTTACAGTTAAGAGATTGCTGTGTGTCTCAGAAGAGAATTTGGGCTTTCAACAGTATTGAGACAGAAATACTATGGGAACTTTAATGTAATGTGTAATGCCATAAAATTATGGGGGCCATAGAGTGGAATGTGGTGGTTTGAATGAGAATGAACCCCATAGGTTCATAAGTTTGCATTCTTTGTCCCCAATTAGTGGAAATATTTGGGAAGGATTTAGGAGGGTTTGCCTTGTGGAAGGAGTCACTTTGGGACGTCAAGTCTCACTCCATTCCTAATTAGGACTCTCTCTGTTTCCAACCTGCAAATAAGGGTATAAGTTCTTACCTAATTTTCCTACACATCCTGACTGCAGGATACCTTACTCCCTACCATGATGATCAAGAACTTTAACTATCTGGAACCAAGAGCACCAATAAACGTTTTCTTCTGTAAGTTCCCTTCATTGTGATGTCTCTTCAGAGCAATGGAAAAGTAACTAAGGCAATGAGAAAATATTGTTGTCACATATTTAATGAGATTATTATCTAGCCTATGGAGGAATTGCAAACACGGAAGACCAAATAAGCTAGATTTTATAATGTGTAAGTGATTTGTATAGATATTTCTCCAAACGCAATGGTATTAGTTGTTTTTGAGTTGCAGTTACAAAACCACTGAGAACAACTTAAAGGGTGAAACTGTTTGGCTGACAGTTTCACAGCCAGTACATCAAGGATTGGTATTGGTTCATAGGAAAGGGGAAGGGGAGCAGTAACATTATAGGGTGCCAGAAATCAGAGAAAATGGCATTGAAATGTGGCCCAGGTTGAGACACTACCCATTGGAAACACTTCCCGTGAAATATTGCTTCCTTCTAGGCTTCCATTTCATCAGATCTCAAAGTAAGATCACATTATATCAAGTGATTAAGCTGTTCATTTTGTAAAAACTCTTGCATATAATTTTCTTTGGAAGCATCTTCACAGACACATATTAAACAAATGTCATAGATTTTTTTTTTAACTAAGACAAGCAAAAATCAAGGTTTAGTACCAGAAGAGCATAATGTCAGCAAAGGAGCATATATATGAAAAGCTTCACAACATCCTTAACCATCATGAAGATTAAAATGAAAACATGGTGAGAAAGTCTTGGTTTCTAGTTCTGCATGAAGGAACTTGGAAGTTTCCAGTTCATCCTCACAGTACCCATGTGAACTAACTGGAAAGCAAATAGTTCTTCTTGATGGTGCAGGGAAGGTGAGAACACAAGGCAAAGACATGTCCACCAATAGAGGAGAGATGGCAGGGGTGGGCAGGAAACCATGGTTCATGGGAGACAAATTCAATACTTCTCTCCCACCATGGAAGCCATGACAGAACTTGAAAACCTCAGCTGTGATTAAAGAAGTACTATGAGCTCAGTGTGGTTAATGTGATAGTTAAAAATGCTTGCAAGAGGCAGTCAGAGGACAACCACAGTGTGAGACTGGCTTCCAGAGACTTGACCATGTCTGCATAGTAAATATCTCAAGTCCCTTAAGATCATAGTAGGGGAGAGAAATAAATTCTAAAATATATGGCTGACTACTCTATTTTTAATGAAATTTTTCTCTAAAATAGATGATGATGATGATAGATAGATAGATAGATGATAGATAGATAGATAGATAGATAGATAGATAGATAGATAGATAGATAGATAGATAGATAATAGA
>NW_004950383.1:0-727 GCF_000317375.1 Microtus ochrogaster
CCTGCCTCTGCCTCCCGAGTGCTGGGATTAAAGGCGTGCGCCACCACCACCCGGCTAATAGTAGAGTATTGATGTGTACAGTAATGTGAATGAATCTCAAAGGCACGGGGTTAAGCAGAGTAAGCCCTGCTCAAAGAGTGGCAGACTGCACACCACTTGCCTAACACCCTGGGAAGGGCAGCAAACAGAACCTGACTTCAGTTCTGTGCCTTCCAGATTTGGACAAATGACTTCACCTCTCGGAGTCTGAGCACCGCCCCTCCCCTGGAGAGCTCAGGCGATAGAAGCCCCTAGAAGGCTGTGCAGGAAGCATGGGCCGGTGAACAAGTCATATGACAACAAGAGTTAGTGCAGCCCTCACAGCTGCTGTACTTGTTCCACAGAGAAGCAGGCAAGGGCAGAGGCTCTGGTGAGGGGTGCAGGTGAACCAGCCAGGGTGGGAAGGAGGATGGAGTCACTGAGCAGGTGGGTGGGGAGGAACCAGGATGCTGACCAAGATGATGCATGATTTCTGGTTTGAACCTCACCCGAGTCTTCATCCTCTCCAAGGCATGAAAGATTCCAGATCCTTGAGGATTCAGGCCTGCAGTCCAGGAGAACCTGTGGTCAGGAGATGAGAGGAGCCAATGCAAAAGGAGGTGGGAGCATTAGGGAGATGAGGGCTGGAGAGGTGGCTCAGGGGTTAAGATCACGGGCTGCTACTCCAGAGAACCTGGGTTCAATTCCC
>NW_004950383.1:2442-3984 GCF_000317375.1 Microtus ochrogaster
CACACCATGTCATACAGCAACATAACCACTAGGTGGCAGCATATGTACACGGGTAAAATCTCGTTCCTAGCTTGTGCCCCCTTTTCACTAGAGACTTCAAGCTGAAGAAACATAAAACAAGAAAAATCACACACACACACACACACACACACACACACACACACACACCAGGAAAGGAGGAATTATGCATCCTCTTTCTGCATGAGATATCTCGTATTATACTAGCTGTCTCCCCCTTTAACATGTTTTCTTTTTAATTGAGTTTGTGTATCTATCTGCATATACCGCTATACCGCTTTGTGCACAGAAGCGTAGTGCCCTGTGGAGGTCAGAAAAGGATGTCATATTCCCTGGAGATGGTAGCTGTCAGCTGTCTGACATGGGTTCTGAAAACCAAACTCAAGTCCTCTGTGAAAGCAGCAAGTGCTTTTTTTATCTTTGTTTTGAAAAATTTTTTAATAACTTTATTCTATGTACATTGGTGTGAGGGTGTCAGATCCCCAGAAACTAGGGTTACAGACAGTTGTGGGCTGCCGTGTGGGTACTGGGAATTGAACCCAGGCCCTCTAGAAGAACAGTCAGTGCTCTTAACTGCTAAGCCATCTCTCTAGCCTCCAGCTGTTGCTTGATCTTTGGGGAAACAAGCTCCTTTGTCTGCATAGTGAAGGCTTACCCATTGCAGGACCTCTGTGCAGAGGTGATATTTTTTGTGCTTTAACAAATAAAACTTGCCTAAAGATCAGAGTATGGAGCTGGCCACACTAGTTAGTCACAGAGGCCAAGCAGAGGCGGCACACTTTAATCTCGGCACTCAGGTCACAGAGGCAGACAGATTTCTGTGAGTTCAGGGCCTCCCTGGGCTACACAGCCAAGCAGTAGTAACCCGCACCTTTAATCCTAGCACTAGGGAGGTGAAGACAGGAAGTGATGTGGCTGGGCGGGGAGAGAGGAACATAAGGGAGGAGAAGACGGGAGCTCAGGATTCAGTCTGAGGTTTCCTAACAAGATGGCCCCTTCGGTCTGAGGATTCAGTAGAGGTAAGAACTAGTGGCTGGCCGCTCTGCTTCTCTGATCTTTCAGCTTTTACCCTGATATCTGACTCCTGGATTTTATTATTAAAACCCATTAGAATTTGAGCTATAGTTCAAACCCCAGCTGTGCTCCTTAGTAATGGTGTGACTTTGGTCAGCTCTTCTGTCTCTTCTTGGACCTCATCTGTACACGGGTGATTGAAGACACTACCCTAGAGATGTGGGCGCGAACACTGAGTAACACAGTGGTCACAGGGAGAGCACGCAGCCGCCGCATAGCAAGAGAGCCCAACAAAGCCGCTGTAATTACCATTCCCTTGTGGGCCTCTTCTCTCGGCGGGGAGTTAACTGCTCAACTCAGCCCCACAGCTGTCTTTTAGTTTTATTTTCTATAAACTTTTATCATTTTTTTTTTGTTTTGTTTTTTGAGACAGGGTTTCGCTGTAGTTTTAGAACCTGTCCTGGAACTAGCTTTCGTAGACCAGGCTGGCCTCAAACTCACAGAGATCCA
>NW_004950383.1:5484-6087 GCF_000317375.1 Microtus ochrogaster
GTCAGCCTTGCAGACCAGGCAGTGGTAACACACACCTTTGATCCCAATAGCCACACTAGTCACCATAGAAACTGTGTGGCGCGTGCCTTTAATCCCAGGAGTGCTCACCTTTAATCCCAGCCCTGGAGAGGAGTATAAAATGGCAGGAAACGACTCTCTGACGCAGTTTCATTCTGAGATTCCTGGAGGGAGGATTGCCATTTTCAGACTGAGGTCAAGGTACCAGTTGGCTGGCTTCTTTGCTTTTCAGATCTTCAGGTTGAACCCCAATTTCAGTCTCTGGGTGTTTTTTTTAATTATTTATTTATTATGTGTACAATATTCTGTCTGTGTGCCCGCCTGCAGGCTAGAAGAGGACATAAAAATCGCATTTCAGATGGTGTGAGCCACCATGTGGTTGCTGGGAATTGAACTCAGGACCTTTGGAAGAGCAGGCAATGCTCTTAACCACTGAGCCATCTTTCCAGCCCCAGTCTCTTGAGTTTTTATCAATCATGTTTTATTTGGTACCCAACTTTTGGGGCATGGATTTATGAAAAACGGTTGTTTGCCGGAGGCTTTTTAGCCACCGGCCCAGGCCAGAGCTGGACCCAAACCTCCCAG
>NW_004950384.1:0-3771 GCF_000317375.1 Microtus ochrogaster
GGCATGGGGAAAAGGGAGGCTGCCACAGGTGTTTTACTGAAGAGCTTGGATTGACACTGGGGGACAGGATCTCAAGGATCAGAGGTAGAGGAGATCTGTATCCACTCTCTTATGGTGAGGGTTAGGGTTAGGGTTACAGTTAGGGTTGGGGTTGCGGTAGGGGTTAGGGTTAGGGTTAGTGTTAGGGTGAAAGGTAAAAAAAAAGAAGTGGGAACAGTGTTCCTTTTCACTGTTGAAGCTTTACTTTGAAGATAGGCACGTTCTTTTGAAAGTGTATCAAATTCATGAAATGCTTTTGTGAGAAGGGCACATGTGTTTCTCTTGAGAGAGAAGCAGTTTTTGAGATATGTCAAAGTATTGTTGGAAGTAAAAGCAGTTTTCCTTTTCTCTGTAGAACTTGTACTTTGAAAGAAAATCAAGTTCTTTTGAAAGTGTATGAATTTCATGAAATGCTTTTGTGAGAAAACCACAAATGTTTCTCTGAAAAAAGAAGCCATTGTTTGCTATATGTCAAGTATTGTAAGAAGTGAGAACAGTGGTCTTGTTCTCTGTAGAAGCCTTAATTTGAAAGACAATCACGTTCTTTTGAAAGTTTATAAAATTCATCAAATGGCTTTGTGAGAAAAGCAAATGTGTTTCTCTGAAAAGAGAAGCAGTCTTTTCGGAAATGTGAAAAGTATTGTTATAAGTGAGAGAAGTATTCTTTTCTCTGTAGAAGCTTTACTTTGAAAAATAATAATGTTCTTTTGAAAGTGTATGCATTGCATGAAAAGTTTTTTTGAGAAACTCACATGAGTTTTTCTGAAAGGAGAAGCCATTGTTTCTATATGTCAAAGTATTGTTAGAAGTGAGAACAGGATTAGGTTAAGGGTTAGGGTTAGGGTTTATGGTTAGAGTTAAGGTAAGGGTTAGGGTTTAGGGATAGGGTTAGGGTTAGGGTTAGGGTTAGGTTTGGGGTTGGGGTTGGGGTAGGGGTAGTGGTTAGGGTTAGGGTTAGAGTTGGGGTTAGAGTCAGTGTTAGGGTAAGATATAGGGTGAAAGCTAAAAAAAGAAGTGAGAACAGGGTTCTTTTCACTGTAAAGCTTTACTTTGAAAGATGATCACCTTCTTTTGAAATTGTATGAATTTCTGGAAATGCGTTTGTGAGAAACACACATGTATTTCTCTGAAAAAAGAAGCAGTCTTTTTGGAAATGTGAAAAAAAGTGTATGAATTTCATGAAATGATTTTGTGAGAACCACACATGTGTTTCTCTGAAAAGAGAAGCCATTGTTTGAGATATGTCAAAGTACTGTTAGAAGTGAATGCAGTGTTACTTTTCTCTTTAGAAGCTGTACTTTGAAAGATAATCACGTTTTTAAAGTGTATGAATTTTATGAAAAGCCTTTGTGCAAAACGCACATGTGTTTCTCTGAAAAGAGAAGCCGTAGTTTGAGATATGTCAAAGTATTGTTAGAAGTGAGAACAGTGTTACTTTTCACTGTAGACACTTTAGATGAAAGATAATCACACTCTTTTGATAATGTATAAATTTCATGAAATGCTCTTGTGAGACATGCACATCTGTTTTTTTGGAAAAAGAAGCCATTGTTTGAGGTATGTCAAAGTATTGCTAGAAGTGAGAACAGTGTTCATATTCACTGTAGAAGCTTTACTTTAAACGATAATCACGTTCTTTGTATAGTGTATGAATTTCATGAAATGCTTTTGTGAGAAACGCACAAGTGTTTCTCTGAAAAGAGTAGTAGTCTTCTCGGAAATGTTAAAGTATGGTTAGAAATGAGAGAAGTGTGCTTTTCTATGGAGAAGTTTTACCTTGAAAGATAACCACGTTCCCTGGGAAATAGTATGAATTTCATGAAATACTTTTGTGAGAAAAGCACATGTGTTTCTCTGAAAAAAGAAGCCGTGGTTTGAGATAAGTCAGAGTATAGTTAGAAGTGAGAAGAGTGTTCCTGTTCTCTGTAGAAGTTTTCATTTGAAAGATAATCACGTTCTTTGTAAAGTGTATGAATTTCTTGAAATGCTTTTGTCATAAACACACATGTGTTTCTTTAAAAAGAGAAGCCATTGTTTGCTATATGTCAAAGAATTGTTAGAAGTGAGAACACTGTTCCGTTTCACTGTAGAACCTTTACACTCTTTGAAAAGTGTACATTCTTTGAAAAGTGAATGAATTTCATAAAATGCTTTTGTGAAAAATGCACATGTGTTTCTCTGAGAAGAAAAGCAGTTGTTTTGAGTGTTTAAAATTTGTTAGAAGTGAGAGATGTGTTCTTTTCTCTGTGGAAGCTTTACTTTGAAAGACAATCACGTTCTTTGTAAAGTGTATGAGTTTCATGAAATGCTTTTGTGAGAAATGTACATGTGTTTCTTTGAAAAGAAGAGCCATTATTTAGGATATTTCAAATTATGGTTAGAAGTGAGAACAGTGTTCCTCTACTCTGTAGGAGCTGTAATTTTAAAGATAATCACGATCTTGGAAAGTGTATGAATTTCTTGAAATGCTTTTGTGAGAAATGCACATGTGTTTCTTTGAACAGAGAAGCCATGTTTTGTATGTCAAAGTATTCTTAGAAGAACACTGTTCCCTTTCACTGTAGAACCTTTACTTTGAAAGATAATCACCTTCTTTTGAAAGTGTATTAATTTCATTAAATGCTTTTTTGAGAAACACACATGTGTTTCTTTGAAAAGACAAGACATTGTTTGCTATATGTCATAGCATTGTTAGAAGTGGGAACAGTGTTCCTTTTCTCTGTAGAAACTTTACTTTTAAAGATAATTACGTTCTTTTGGAAGTGTATGAAGTTCATGAAATGCTTTTGTGAGAAACTCACATGTGTTTATTTCAAAAGAGATGCCATTGTTGGCTATATGGAAAAGAATTTTTAGAAGTGGGAACAGTGTTCCATATTACTGTAGAAGTTTTACTTTACAATATCATCATGTTCTTAAAAACTTGAACGAATTTCATGAAATGCTTTTCACAGTAACTCACATGTTTTTCTCTTAAAAGAGAAGGCTTTGTTTGTGATGTGTCAAAGTATTGTTAGAAGTGAGTACAGTGTTCCTTTTCTCTGTAGATTCTGTACATTTAATCACTTTCCCTGTAAAGTTTATGAATTTAATGAAATGCATTCATGAGAAACACACATGTATTTCACTGAAAAGAGAAGCACTTGTTTGGGATATGTCAAAGTATTGTTTGAGAAATGTTACTTTTTTCTATAGAAGCTGTACTATGAAAGATGATCCTTTTCTTTGGAAAGTGTTTGAATTTCAAGGAATGCTTTTGTGAGAAATGCACATGTGTTTCTTTGAAAAGTGAAGCCATTGTTTTGGATATGTCAAAGTATTCTTAGAAGTGAGAGCAGTGTTCCTTTTCACTGTAGAATCTATACTTTGAAAGATAATGACGTTCATTTGAAAGTGTATGAATTTTATGAAAGGCTTTTTTGAGAAACGCACATGTGTTTCTTGAAAAGACAAGCAGTAGTTTCAAAAATGTAAAAGTATTGTTAGAAGCACGGGAAGTGTTCTTTTCTCTGTAGAAGCTTTATTTTGAAAGATAATCACTTTCTTTGGGAAGTGTATGAATTTCTTGCAATGCTTTTGTGACAAACAAACATGTGTTTCTTTCAAAAGAGAAGCCGTGTAATATGTAGAGGTAATATTAGAAGTGAGAGCAGTGTTCCTTTTCTCTGCAGAAGCTTTACTTTGAAAGATAATCACGTTCTTTTGAAAGTGTATGAATTTCATGAAATGCTT
>NW_004950384.1:3871-4863 GCF_000317375.1 Microtus ochrogaster
GAATTTCATGAAATGCTTTTGTGAGAAACACACATGTGTTTCTCTGAAAAGAGAAGTCTTTGTTTGAGATATGTCAAAGTATTTTTAGAAGTGAGAACAGTGTTCCTGTTCCACACAGAATCTTTACTTTGAAAGATAATAACGTTCTTTTGAAAGTGTTTGAATTTCATGTAATTCTTTTGTGAGAAATGCACATGTGTTTCTCTTAAAAGAAGAGTCATTGTTTGCAACATGTCATGGTTGGGATATGTCAAAATATTGTTAGAAGTGAGAATTGTTTTCCTGTTCTCTGTAGAAGATTTACTTTGAAAGATAATAATGTTCTTTTGAAAGTGTTTAAATTTCATGAAATTCTTTTGTGAGAAATGCACATGTGTATCTCTGAGAAAAATAAGCCATTGTGTGTGGTATGTCAAGATATTTTTACAAGTGAAAGCAGTGTTTCTTTTCTCTGTAGAACCTGCACTTTGAAAGATAATCGCGTTCTTTTGAGATGTATGAATTTCATAATATGTTTTTTGGGGAAACCCACATGTGTTTCTCTAAACAGACAAGTCGTTGGTTGCTATATGTTAAAGTATTCTTAGAAGTGAGAACTGTGTTCCTGTTCTACATAGCTTTACTTTGAAAGATAATCACGTTCTTTTGAAAGTGTATAAATTTCATGAAATGCTTTTGTGTTTCTCTGAAAAGAAGAGCCCTTGTATGGGATATGTCAAAGTATCGTTAGAAGGGAGAACAGTGTTCCTTTTTTATGCAGATGTGTTACTTTGAAAGATAATCACGTTCTTTGGAAAATGTATGAATTTCATGAAATGTTTTTTTGGGAAATGCACATGTGTTTCTCTAAAAAGAGAAGTCTTTTTTTTGAGATATGTCAAAGTATTGTTAGAAGTGAAAGCAGTGTTCCATTTCTTTGTAGAAGCTTTACTTTGAAAGGTAATCACGTTCTTTTGAAAGTGTATGAATTTCATGAAATGCTTTTGTGAGAA
>NW_004950384.1:4963-6084 GCF_000317375.1 Microtus ochrogaster
AATGCTTTTGTGAGAAACGCACATGTGGTTCTCTGAAAAGAAGAGGCGTTGTTTAGGATATGTCAAGTTACTGTTAGAAGTGAGAACAGTGGGTCGCGGAGGCAGACAGAACCCCGTTGCGGAGGCGGATGGTGGACGCCCCCCGCAGCCAGTGGGGACTGGCTGGGACCCGAGCAGCAGCAGAGGATGCAGGACGCAGGCGGCGGGAACTGTCATGGCAGCAGATGCAGGCTGCAAGGACCGCGAGCAACACCGAGAGCAGATCGCCCCACTACAATTAAATCAAAGAGGTAGGCCTTTTTTTGTCGAAGTCCCTGGCAAAGGAGGAGCCAGGCCCTATTCCAGAAGACCCTTCTGAGGGGTGAGACGGACCTAGGGCCCCCAGCAGGAACCAGGAAACAGAGTGAGGGCATTTTGTAAGAGGAGCCCCTGGCCAGCAGGGAAACCTGAACCAGTTTTAAAAGACCCATTGGATAGCATCGATAGGAGGAGATGGGCAGGCTCCAAGGCAAGAATTCACCCAAAAATCTGAGAAACAGCATGAAAACACCAGAACCCAATGATCCTACAACAGAAGTTCTTCAACACCCTAACACAGAAGAAGTGGAAAAAATTGACTTTATGAAAGCAATAGAGTCCCTTAAACAAACATGTGAAAAATGCCCTTATAGAAATGGGTGAGAAGTATAACCAAAAGTTTGAAGAAAAGAGTAAATACATACATAATACCCTGGGAAACCAAGGAAGAACGATCAAACAGGTAATAGAAACAGTTCAAGAATTGAAAACTGAAATGGAAGCAAGGAAGAAAACACAAACTGAGGACCAGCTGGACATGGAAAATCTAGGTCAATGATCAGAGCTTATAGAAACAAGCATAATAAATAGAATACAAGAAATAGAAGAAAGAATCTCAGATTCTGAGGACAACATAGAGAAAATAAATGCACTGATCAAAGAAAACTGCAAAGCCAACAAATTTTCATCACAAAACATTCAGGAATTATGGGACACAATAAAAAGATCAAACCTAAGAATAATAGGAGTGAAGAAGGAGAAGAGTCACAGCTCAAAGGCCCAGAAAATATTTTTAACAAATTATGGAAGAAAACTTTCCCAAC
>NW_004950385.1:0-2235 GCF_000317375.1 Microtus ochrogaster
TAAAGAACTGAATCAAAAAACTGTTCTAGTTGTTCTTTGTATCATGTTAAAGCTGTTGTTTGTCTTTTTCCCCCTGTTGTTTTGGGCTAAAAAAGTGTATGAAAAATTAAATGCAGGCAAATTTCTGTATTTACTAGAACTCCCTCCTGATATTACCCCGTGCTTCTTTTATGTTATTTTCATGCATGTACTCATACTCATTAGTGACTTTGCTAATCTCTATGCCCTATACAGGTAAGTCGTCTCCTAGCTGAAGCTGGTGTCCAATAGTTTTTTAAGTATTAAGAGTGTCCTCTTTCTAACCCAGGTGATTTAGAGATGTGTTTCCACTTAGTCTTTGGCTTCAAATCCCCAAAAGAGGAGATTTCAAATTATTGCAACATTCATCTTCAGTAAACTACTGGATGTTTGGAAGATTGTCGTTCCTGGACAAACATTCATAAATTGAATCACTGGCCAAAGTGGCTTCATGTAAATCACAAAATAACTCAGGATATTGCCAAGGCTATTGGTTGCTCTCCACAAACTGATGGTAAAACCTTATTGCTAAAGACAACACTTATATAGTTTATTCATCATGAAGAATTTGATTTGACACCTTACTGGATGCCTTATCTACTGACTTTGTAGCAGTGGAAGGTACTTGGCATGCACTCAGAGGAGAAGTATAATAATAAACCTAACAACAAACTTTGACCCACAATGGTGATCTGCTTGTTAGATATGCTTGTGTGTTGATTAATGGCACAAATATTGGGGAAGTAATCAGCTATTCTTTTATTGGATTTACTGGCTTTTTTGGGGAGACTACTCTGTTTGGATGCTCACCTTCTTAGACCTGGATGGAGAGGCGGATGACCTTGGACTTCCCACATGGCAGGGCACCCTGACTTCTCTTAGCATGGGAGGGGGAGGGGGAAGTGGGAGGGAAATGGGAGGAGGGGAGTAGGTGGAAAATTTTAATACATAAATAAATAAATTAATTAAAAAAAGAACACTCCATAAATGTAAACCATGCAAGAAACTACTAGAATGTTCTAGAAATTGTAGTGAGGTTGCTTACAGGAAAACCAATGTTATGCTAAAGCCATGATTTTCCACCTTTGGGGTATGACCTCTTTGGAAAATAAACAAACCTTTAACAAGAGTCAAAGAACTCTTTCACAGGGTTCACATATCAAGTACCCTGCAAGGCAGATATTTACATTATTATTCATAGTGGATAATTACAGTTATGTTATAGCAACAAAATAATTTTATGAATATGGAGTCGCTACAACATGAGGAAATATATTGAAGGGTTGCAGCAAATAGGAAAGTTAAGGCCACTGTGCTAAAGGAATAGAACAATAAAATAATTCCCAATGATATGCCTGTATATGCATATTAATCTGTGTTTCACACAATTATATTTAGTGTAGCTTCTTCTTTCAGAATAAGGGAAATAACAGAGAATCTCAAATAGACAATCTATGGAACAAGAGAGATATTAGACAACTCAGTTATAAATCTGTTGTCTTAAACAAACATTCTCCTTAAGACTCAGGGGCTGATACAGAAGAAGAGTTGGAAAGACTTTAACAGCCAGAGGTGATGAATGAGTCCAAGGAAACAGCCTCTTCCACACACAATAGAAGTGATAAACATATGAACTCTCTAGACCGTGGAAGTAGACACAGGGCTTAACATATTCAAAAAACATGGGATTCTACTGCCAAGAGGGGAAATAGACAGGACTCCCAATCCTAATGAAGAAACTATCTACAATTGGTATGAACATGCAAGGAAAAATTAGGGCATTTCAGGGGAGTTTTACTGGCTCAATTAAATATACTTCCCAATAGGTCTTATACTAACACCGATAAATCATACAGAGGTATTTTTGTAGATGTTTCTTTAACAACATAAATATATTTGGGCATTTTCTTGTCTTGATGTTATTTTGTTTATATATTTTGGTTTTTTGTTTTTGTATTTTAATGAGTCTGTGTGTGTGAGAAAGAGAGAGACAGGGATAAACATTAAGAGGAACAAAGAGAGATGGGGTTGTTTTTTAAAGATTGAAAGAAATAAAAACTTGCAATTCAGTTAATAGGGAGGTGAGGAGGACCTATAAATAGTTTGGAAAAAGAATAAGTATGGTCAGAGTGTGATGTGGGAATGATTTCTTATTAATAAAGAAACTGCCTAGGCCCATTTCATAGGCCAACCCTTAGGTAGGCGGAGAAAACAGAA
>NW_004950385.1:4681-6079 GCF_000317375.1 Microtus ochrogaster
CGAGTGCCGGGGCATAAGCTAAGCTAGCAAGGTGGGCGGCCGGGTGCTGGGGATGCAGCTCCGCTGCTCTTATTTCAACAAGAGTGTATTGCTAATGAAAATTCAAATGAAACATGATAAAATTTCCCTCCAAAATTATGTGTTGAATTTTTATTTTTCAATAAATGAGGGTATTGTGTAGAGACTAAACATGTTTATTAATGTTTCTGGCATGCACATGAACAAGTTAGTTGGATACTTTCCAATTTCTGGTCAGTTTCTTACTGCACTGTTGATTCCATCTCTTATAATCCAGTAGAATCTATGAAGATTTCAAAACGTTTTACTGCTCAGATGTTTTGTCACAATATGTACAGAGTCACTACAGAAAAGTACTCCCTTCCAGACATTTTCAAGCACAGACAGAGTCAAATAAATCTTTGTCACTGATATCAAAGGGGTCCCTGGGTAAGGGTCTTGAATAAACCAGGACACAGCGGATGCAGAGCAAAAGCAGCAATTTCAGCTTCATGCTGCGTGTTTATTATGCAGCCCATTTATACACTATTGAAACAATTGCTTCAGTCAACAGTTTAATCAGAAAGAGGAAGTATATGTGGGTGAAGTAATCATTCTCAAGAGAGCACGATGTATTTATTTAGGGCTGTGGTTGCAAGAATATCAGAACAACTGCAAAATACCATCAGGTGGTGTGGCCACAAAAGTCTCCAGAGACATTATCTCAATGTCTCCGATCTAAGTTAAGCTATACTAGATATCTGAGCAAAGCAATTCTATATGTACTGTGCTGCAGGGCAGCCACTCCCTTAAATTCTGTGGCATTTGGAACTTGTGACAAGGGGACAGGGGAGAAGAATATTTTCTTCTCCTAGCCCCAGCATTCCATAGCTGACCTGTGTCCCAGCCACAGTCCTCAAATTACCACAGAGCCAGGGCAGCACAATTCCCTGCAAACTAAAGCACAGATTCCAAATCCTCACATCAAAGATTACAATTCAGTTTCCATTCACTTATTTCTCATTTGTTTACATGGCATTATCAGGATAGGATTTTAGGTCAGGTGCAAGTCTCTATGATTCAGACTCTTCCTACTGTTGGTCCATTTTCATTTTCTCTAAGTCAAATTGCACTCATTATCCATTCTTCCAAACACAGGCCTTTTAAAGTACTATGTTCAAAATTGTTTCAGCTTCTAAAAGTCACCTAGACCTGACATGGATCACTGTTTCCTCATTTATATCAACGTCCTCACTTTCCTGTACAATAATGTGCAATTATTTACTCTGTCTATAAAACAGTGCAAAGTAAGTGATTTACCATGAACAGAAGTGAATTGGATCATAATTCTTCAGTTGAGAAGGTTCAAGATATCACTATTTGCCAAAGACAAGGACTTTC
>NW_004950386.1:0-554 GCF_000317375.1 Microtus ochrogaster
TGAAGGACAGATCAAGGCAGGTAGAGTTGATCTGGACAATGGCGGCTCTCAACTCGCGAAGGCATCACCGGCATCGGCAACAGAAAGGTCAACACGATCAGCATGAGAGTGAACCCCGCCATCCTTCCATTCCAAGATTCTTCTTGTTAGCCATTCAGGGACCCAGAAAGGATTTTCTTCATTCTGTAGAAAAATACAAACAGCTGCCCTGGATCTTATTAAAATAGGATCCGGGCCTTTCCATTCATTAGTCAACATATCTTTCCATTTTACAAGTTCCTTTGGTCGCTGTGGCTGCGAACAGTGTCAGTTCGCCGCGGTCTGATCATGGTCATCCAAATTTAAAAAATTTATAGTGAACAAAGCAGTGGCAATGGCCACTCTTGGTGTCGGGGGCAACTCCTTCATTATTCCGCTTTTTTGTTTAATTAGTTAAGATTTGAGTGTGCAATGTGCTCACTCAACAATGCCTTGTCCCTGAGGATTATAGGGCAGGCCTGTATTGTGTGTAACTTGCATTTGCAAACAAAATTGCTTAAAATTTTGAGAGGTAT
>NW_004950386.1:1927-3717 GCF_000317375.1 Microtus ochrogaster
TAATAATTTTTGAAAATCATTTAATGTTCGTAAATCTTTTTTATAAATTTTTAATTTTTGTGGAAGGATCTTATCTGGAAGAACAATGGAGCCTAAAAATTGGCCAGTATCAGCAATTTGAACCTTTTCAGCAGCTATCTGGAGGCCCCAAAGCTGTAAGTTTTTAAGTAGCTATGGATAGGCCTTTTCGAGGACCTTTCAATCCTCGTGACACACAAGCACATCATCCATATAATGGACCATAAGCAACTGTGGAAAACGCTCTCGTAGTGGTCTTAGAGCCTCCTGTATATACAATCGGCACATAGTAGGACTGTTGGACATACCCTGAGGTAAAACTTTCCATTGAAATCGTTTATCAGGCTCCATGTGATTAACTGAAGGGATAGTAAATGCAAAGCGAGGTCTATCAGCAGGGTACAATGGAATAGAAAAGAAACAATCTTTAATGTCTACTATTATTAGGCTCCAATTTTTGGGCAGGGCAGAAAGTACGGGGAGCCCCCGTTGCACTGCTCCGAGAGGATGCATTTGCTCATTGATAGCTCTTAAATCGTGTAGCAAATGCCATTTTCCTGACTACTTTTTAATGACAAAAATGGGAGTATTCCAAGGGGAGGTTGATGGTTTTATATGTCCCAAAGCTAATTGTTTTGTAATAAGCTTGGTCACCACTTCCAATTTTTCAGAGGTCAGTGGCCACTGGGGAACCCATACTGGAGTCTCTGTTTTCCATGGTATAGGTTGTGCTGCCCCAGTGGCGCCTAGGAAAAACCCAGGCCCTGTCTTTCTTGGTTGGGGTTGGGCACTACCGGCTCTATCTGTCCTCGTTCTAGGCAACCCAGCCCTTTTCCTGCTTCGTACCCCATCTTTCTCATTATATCAGTAGCTTGTGGTGAATATTCATTAGACAATGTTAATCCAATGTCTTGCATAATGTCCCTTCCCCATAAGTTAACTGGCAGGGGGAGCACATACAGGGTAAACCGTCCTTGTTGTCCTTCCATGGTTCTCCAAATAAGGACCGAGGAACTAATGTTTGGGTGAGCATTATATCCTAAACCTTGCAGTGAATGTGATGCCTCAGTGATTGGCCAAGATTTTGGCCACCAGTGGGAAGAATTGTCCGCTCCAGTGTCCAGAATCCCTTCAAAGTGCTTGCCATTAACCCAGAGGGATAGTTTTGGTCGGTCCTGAAGACTGACAACCAAATAGGCCAAGTCCTGACCTGAGGATCCCATCTATCTATCTCCTGGTTTTTGATGGGCTTCACCCGGAAGGAGCAGTAGCTGAGCTATTCTGTCTTCTTTGCTAATAGAAAAGACTCCGTTTGGACTGGAGCACAATGCTTGAATTTCAGAAGTGTGTTGGTCATCAATAATACCGGGGTGGACAATAAGTCCTTGTAAGGTAAGCGATCCTAGCCCCAGGATAAGGCCCACACTTCCTTGGGGTAAAGACCCAGGCACCCGAACAGGGATGGGCTGTACTCCCATTTGTGGCATCAGTATGAAGTCAGAGGAGGCACACAAGTCCATTCTTGTTCCATCCCTAGAGAGACCTCGTCGGTCATTTTGATGAACCTGTTCCCATATTTTTGTGGGCTCTGGAACCGGGGGTCCACTGCCCCGTTTTTTGATTCCTCAGTAACAGGTGCCCTTAATGGAGGAAGAATTCTGCCTTTTATATCCCTCACTGAATGGCATAGTTCAGCCTTGTGGTAGCCTTTACCACACCTGGAACAGAGGGTAGAGGGAGCCCTCTCCTTTTCTGACAATCTACAATCTTTC
>NW_004950386.1:5352-6079 GCF_000317375.1 Microtus ochrogaster
TTGTTCCTTGCCTTAAGTCTCCCTCAATTAGTTTTTTATCGAGGTCTTTACCTAGTTTGTTCCACGAGGCAAGAGTCAACGATCCGGAGCAAACACACCAGGGAGTCACTCTATTAATCTCTTTTACAAAGTTTTTCAGAGTCCAATGGGCAATTTTTATGTCTCTTTGTTTTAACATCAACTCTAGTGCTGTGATAACAGACTGCGAGGAGCCCATGATGACAAGCAGGCACCCGTGGCTTATCTACGCCCGTCTTACAAGTATGGCGAAAACAAAAGTATCCGAAAATGAAAGTAACCATGCACGGCTCTTTTATCTACAAGAGACTGAAGTGCACAGTAAGGTACTGCCGCTTATCTACGACGGACTTACCGTACCTAACAGTTATAACGGTGGTCCCAAAATGATGATCAAAAGCACTCCCAGAAGATCATTAAGGCCTCCACGCTACTCTTCAGGGCGATGAAAGGTCCAATCTGAAATCCAAAAAAGACATGCCTCTCTGAAGTACTCACCTGCAGTTCTGAATCCTCCTTGAGTCCAAGGGGTCTCTGGCGGTGCTGACGATGTTAAGATTCCCGGGTTTTCAGCACCAGATTCCCGCGCTACCATCTCGCCAGCAAGAATGACACGGCACAATCAGGATCCTTCTGCAGAAAAGCTTTATGTGTCTTGAGAGGGAGAGCATAAGCTTACAGAGCAAAGACCTCAAGGGTCGAAAACCCG
>NW_004950387.1:0-1432 GCF_000317375.1 Microtus ochrogaster
ATAAAATAAAAGACACCGTGGATATTAATTTAGACCCAGACATGGGCAGCTCAAGCCCATAATTTACCATGATCCTGGGTGGCAGCATAGGCCACTCAGATAGGTTTGGCACCTTGGTTGGCATGGACTTCAGGTACCAACATGGACACAGGTGGTGGCCTAGACCCTTGGCATCCTTATCTATCTCATCTCAGGTCATACATCACATGTGCTGAAAAAAATCTAAGGAAGGTCATGTTATTACATTATACACACAAGAAAAGAAGGAAGGCCTCATCCCTAGGTAAAATTTAAAAAAAAAAAACCCAGCATGAATGATCAAATCAGCATGTCACCCATCAGACTCACTAGTAGATGTATTTACTAACAAGTACTATCTAAATGAGTTCCATAATACAGAATTTAAAAGAGCAACCACAAACTTATCAAAGAATTCAAGTAATTAAAAAGAATGAACCAACACTTCCTTAAACTCAAACATTTCAACAATAAAGGCTTGAGTGATGCCCAAGAAAATATAAATACTTGCCCAAAGGAAACAATGTAGATAAATTAAGATTTGAAAACAGAATTCAATAAAAAGATATAATCATTGAAGAGAATGAATACAAGCCATATGACCCAGCTATACCACTCCTTGGCATATACCCAAAGAACTTAACATACTATTGTACAGAAACTTACTTAGTTGTGTTCACTGCTAGTCTACTCACACCAATAAGAAAGTAGAAACAGTTTAAATGTCCTTCAGCTGATGAGTGGATAATGAAAGTAATATACATTTTGGAATATTACTCATCTGTTAATAAAACAAAATCATAAAGTTATCTGCTAATTTGGTAGACCTAGAAAACATTATATTGAGTGAGGTAACCCATCAAGACAATATAGATTATAGATGTAGCCTTTGGTTGACTCTCAGAGATGATGGTGGGTCCCTATTGCTAAAGAAATTGCATACTTAGAACACAGGACATGGATGATTCAGGCTATATCTGCATTGAGAGCCTTTTTTTATAGTCTAGCTTTGATGGTTCCAGGAAATACTATGCATGGTACGAAAAAAAAATGAAACAATTAACTAGTCCTAGTTGGCTGGAATACCCATGCACTAAGACAATTACCAGCATGGAAAGATACACAAAAATGTGCAAAAAGTTGCACTCACATATATGTGTATGTATGTGTATTCACACACATATATAGTTGTGTATATATGTATGCATATATACATATATGTCTTAGAGTAAAGAAAATATGCCATCACATTGTAAGTGTAGGGAGTATAAGTGGGGTTCAAGGGAGGATATCTGGGAGAGGATAGAGGGGAAAAAGAGACAGAGAAAGGTGATATAATGCTACTTCAACTTAGAAGATAATTAAAAGTAGAAAATGTTGTCAGAGTTTCTGTCCTGTCTGGTTTCTGTCCTCC
>NW_004950387.1:3049-6074 GCF_000317375.1 Microtus ochrogaster
GATACAACTACTGAAGGTTCTTCCACCTTTTTTCATCATGAACTGGGGACCAGTCACTGTTACCCAAGTCTTTGGGGGGATAGTCAAGATTAGCAATAGCAAACTTGTATTATGCTACTTTGATGATCTTATTTTCCCTATGAAACAATAAAACTATTATGATAGAATGTGTATATTTTGTGGGAACAATCTAATAAAAAAGAATTTGTTGAATTTATTGTTTTATTTGACCAGTGAATCCATTTCCTTTATAATATCTTCAATACTTGAGATTATCTCTTCCACCTCTTGTATTCTGTTGGTTATGCTTGCCTCTGTTGTTCCCTTTTGTTTACCCAGATTTTCCATATCCATAATTACCTCAGTTTGTGTTTTCTCTATTGCTTCTATTTTAGTCCTTAAGTCTTGAACTGTTTGATTCACCTGATTTATTGGGGTTTTTTCTTGGTTTTCTTGCATTTCTTTGAGAGATTTATCGATTTCTTTCAATTTTTGCTTGCCTTTTCCTCCATTTCTTTACAGGAATTTTTCATTTCCTCATTAAAGGTCTCCATCATCACAAAAATACATAAAAACTTGTTTTCTTCTGCTTTTGGGTTAGGATGATCAAGTCTTCCTGTTGTGTGACCACAGAGTTCTGGAGTAACCATGCTGCTTTTTAGGTTGTTGGATGAATTCTTGCAGTGGCACCTACCCATCTCTTTTTTCAACAGGAGCCAGTAATGTTTTTGCCTCTTGGTTCAATCCATGCAGTAGCTATTTGTACTTTGGGAACTGTTTTTGATCTGCTTTGTACACTAGCTTGAGGCTGTTTCTTCATTTCCCGGCTACCCAGACCCAAAATACTCACACTGAAAGTATATTAATTTCAACACTGCAATTAATATTTTAGCATATTCCTAGTTAGCTCTTACATCTTAAATTACCCCATTTCTATTAATCTGTATATTGCCATGTGATTGCAATCTATCAGTACATTTCTATGTAACATCCAGCATCTATCTTCTGTGGTGATTACCTGCCATCCCTCTGACTCTGCCTACGCTCTTCTCCTCTATCTGCATGGAATTCCTGCCTTGTCCTATTCTGTTCTGCAATGGGCCCAATGAAAATTCTTTACTAAACAATGTTATTATAAGCCTAGAGAGGGGAATACCACATCACCTCCCCTTTTCTGTCTAAATAAAGAGGAAGATTGTAACTTTAACGCTGCAAGATTACATACAACAAAACAGTTATCAAGCAAGAATATAGTTACAATATTTATATATACTTTATCTTTTATCATAAATAAAGAAACCATAATTATTTATTCTTCAACAGCATCAAAGACTCTAGAAAGATATGATATTCCCTACATAAACAGGTAGTGATGTGAGAGTTCCCTATGTATGTTATGAATACCATTGATTAATAAAGAAACTGATTTGAACCTATAGCAGATCAGGGCAGAACAGAAGTAGGTGGGGAAAACCAAACTGAATGCTGAGAGAAAGAAGGCAGAGTCAGAGAGAAGCCATGGAGCTGCCGCTGGAGACAGACATGCTGGTACCTTGCCAGTAGACCATGAGCTTCATCATAAAACATAAAATAATGAAAATGAGTTAAATTAAGATGTAAAAGTTAGCCAATAAGAAGCTGGAGCTAATAGTCCAAGCAGTGTTTTAATTGATACAGTTTCTGTGTGGTTATTTCAGGGCTGATCAGTCAGGAACAAAGAAGCAGCCTCCTACATACAACAAATTAGTGGATAATCATCTATAATAGTCAAGCTTGTAGTCATGTTAGTTAGACTTTCCAGATATATAGAGATGTGTTTACTTTCTTTTAGATCCTTAATATCTATAGTTTCCCATCTACATTATTTGGATGTGGGGGACATTTATATCTTTATGGTTTGTCAGAGGTTACTACAGGGTAGGAAGTGAGTACCCTGGGTAAGTCATCTCTGGTTCTCACAAGTACTGGTGGTGTTAAATCCTGTCCTTGTACCTTCTCTTCCTGCTCATCAGTTCTGATAATTTTCTCAATCATTTCAAATCTTTTTACCACTGTCTTTTGTAAAGCCTGAATATCTCGACCTGCATATAAGTCTAGTGATTTCACTGAATCATTTAGCCTCTGGTACTTATTTTGCACATATGATTCCAAGGTATAAATTTAACTTCTCATTCTTGGATATCATTTGGATGGCATGTAGATTACTTTCCTGGGTGATACTCTATCTGCTAACTTAGCATTACATTTTTACAAATTTTGATTGACAAACTCAAGGTTATGGATCCTTTCAGATAATTTTTCAGTACTTTTTGACATGGACTGAATCTTGTCTGCCAAGTTAATGTTATCCTTTTCAATGGTATTAATTTTTTTAGCTAACTTTTAATTTGATTTGGTATTAATCCTGTCAGCTAGCTAATCATTATTAGTCTTTGAAGACTGTATCATTTCTAAAACTGCCTCATTCTTGGCTCTGTTATCAAACCATTTTCTTAAGGATATGATATGAAAAACAAAGCTATGTCCTAGTATACAATAAGAGGATGTATCAGAAAACCATATTATCCTTGTAAAACACCATTCATAGTATAAGAAAAAATGTTATTATTCATGGATTTTAATATAATTTGTTTATATAACTTTCAGATTTATTGAAATCAAATATATAAATCAAATAAAGTTACTGCCATTTTGAGATTTTACTAAATTGTTGTATGTGTAATAATCTTTATTGGGCTGTAGGTATTGTGGTCACAGCCATGCGGCAGAGAGACAAAGCAGCAGTGCCATGAACATTCCTGCTTTGTTCCACTTTGGCACATTCTTACACACTGAAAAACATGCTTTGCTTGACCAATTAGCAAAAATTAGATCAATTCCATACACGGAGAGAGGTTTTGGTGACAATATTATGTTGAAATAAGAGTGGCAGGGCTGTGTCCCGGCACCCGGCCGCCCACATGGCTAGCTTAGCTTATGCCCCGAAATAATTACACGGAAACTGTATTCTTTTAAACACTGCCTG
>NW_004950388.1:0-1593 GCF_000317375.1 Microtus ochrogaster
TTAAAATTCTCGAGGGTAATATTCTCAGACATCTTTTTTTTTAATATGGAAGAAAATTTACCTGTAATGACAGGTTTCTGCCAGAGGTGGCAGAAGAGTCCACTTGAGTCCACGTGGAGGGCCGGTCTGAAACAACTCAAAACGGAAATTTATCGTTGTGCCTGAGGATTTATAATGAGTGTGAAGAGGTTATTTTAATCAGACCAAGTCTGCCACTGTGGTGGTTCACACACACATGGCGGCTCAGGAGGGAGCTGCAGCGGTAGCAGCAGGTGCCGCTGGGACGGGCAGGGGTGCGCAGGCAAGCACACCTGGAAGTGTAATCTGAGCCCCAAGAGAGCATGCCTGCTCGTGCTCTGGGTAGGGTGCAGGTTTGACGGGCGCTTGCAGCTAATGAGCTGCCCGATATCGGACACCGGAGCGCGCTGGGTGCCCACAGGGAGTTGCGAGCATAGTCGGCAGGTGCGTAAAGCTTGGCGACCAATCTCGCTCACAAAGGCTACACTAGGCTAATGAGATGGCAGATACCGGACGCCAAAGCGCGCTGGGCCGGGGAGCGCGCACAGGGAGTCGCGAGCAGAGTCGGTGTGGAAAGCTTTCCTCTGGTGACCAATATCACTTGCAAAGCTGCACTAGGTTCCCACTTGCAGCGCTGGCTGAAACTGAAACCCGTGGAGTGGCTGTGGCCAGGGCCGGGTCCTGGTGCGGGTATGTGGCCTCAACGTTGGAGCGCCAAGTGAAGGCAGATCAAATTAATACAGGCCAATTGGAATAAAATAAAAGCAGCTTTAATATAAATAGCACACTCACACAACCGAAGTTCCCACGATGCCCAGAAATAGGAGACAGGAAGAAGGGGTTACCAGGGTTTGTGCAGTCCAATTTTTAGACAGGAAGAAGGCCGTCCCGCCCCCAAAGGGAGGGCTCTCTCTACAAGCAAGGAGGTAAAGGCCATGCCTCACGACGTCAGCAGTCCCTTCTCTGAAAATTCTATGGTATCCCGGAGAGCTCTCAGAATTTTGTGATGTGACTCGTGTCCTAGAAACACCAACTGCACTCAAGACACACTCTCTCAGTGCCTATAAGACTCTGTTCTAGACATGTTGTCTAGCGAATGGAGCTCGTGGAAAGGCCAGAAGGAGGAAGAAGAAAGCTGGCCCCAGATCTCACAGGAAAACATGGCATGGAGAAATAATTAGTGGTCCTGGGAAAGACAGGCAATGTGAGTTCACCACTAGCAGGGATTAGAGAGATTTCTGGATGTGATGGCTTTGAGATTTACAAGGCTAGGGCTCAGGAACTGGGAGGTTAATGGGATGCGATGGGACTGTCTTGTTTCTCTGGGTACCTAAAGACCCAACCCACATCAAAGGTTCACAACAGTTGATTTGACAAAGTTGGAAATTGACAAGGAGTGCGGAAGGAGTCAGTGAGATTTCAATACCAGCGCGTCACATCATCCCCCCCTAAGTCCTTTTCGTTGTGTAGCAATAATAATAGAGAAAGGTAAGTAGCGCTCTGCCAAAGCCCGTATTTTACCATGCCTTATATCACAGCTATTAGCAGGGTTGAGGCCTCAAGTGCTGCAGTCAG
>NW_004950388.1:2625-3066 GCF_000317375.1 Microtus ochrogaster
AGTCAGTTCAGATGTGCTGGCATATGGTAAGAGAGAGAGAGAGAATTTTAATGATTTCATATTCAGCAATTTCTAGGCTTATTTACCAGCACATTGATTATTACCATTGAGCACCTTCCTCAAGAAATAATTAGTGGTCCTGGGGAAAACATACAAAGTGAGTTCACAACTCGCAGGAACTTAGAGATTTCTGGATGTGATGGCTTTTAGACTTCCAGGGCTAAAGCTCAGGAACTGGGAGGTTTCTGGGATGCCATAGGCCTGTCTTGTTTGTCAGGGTTCCTAAAGAGACAAACTACATCAAAGATTGGCGATAGTTAATTTGACAAATTCGGGAATTGACAAGGAGTGCGGAAGGAGCCAGTGAGATTTCAATACCTGTGATGCACATCAACACCCCCAAGTCCTTTTCGTAGTGTAGCAATAATAATAGAGAAAGGG
>NW_004950388.1:4161-6072 GCF_000317375.1 Microtus ochrogaster
AGAAATTTGATTTTTTAGGAAATGATTTTTCATATCTGTGAGTGGTCTCTCCATAGCCATCCATCTTTTTCTTAACTTGAGTATAGGAATTAATGATCCCTCCCTCCTTATTCATGGGAATGAGCCCTCTTGCATTGAGGGCTCCCCAGGGGGAACCCCAGTTCTCAGCATCTCCAGACCAACCTGTCACAAGCTGACCACACATTTGTAAGCTTGGGATATATTCTGCTGACGTTTTGGGATATTGAATTTCATCAACTATGGGACTAACTTTGTTCTGACAGGACACTCACTCAGTCACAATCTCTCCTCATCACACACACACATAGTGTATCAACTTGTTGGTTCCTCAATAATGTGCTTATTTCTGTCAGGGAACTGACCAGCCAACACTATTTTTCCTTGTTTCTCAGTTTGTTCTTATATTCTGTCTCTCCCCTCCTGGCTTTAAAAAATTTATTAAGTGTATTTGTGTTTCTGCCATGGCTCTCAGGCTCCTGGATTACAGTCAGCTGTGAGCTGCCATGGAGATGCTGGGAATTGAACCTAAACTATCTCTTCAGCCCGACATGGAGCATCTCTCCATATAGCCCTGCCTTGAAAACTTTCAGAGTTCACTCTGGTCCCTAAGTAAAGGTGCTATGCTTCCTTTTATTGTATCTTTAGTGTTTTTTGTTTTTTTGGTGTGTGTGTGTGTGTGAGTGTGTGTGTGTGAGAGAGAGAGAGATTCATTATGAAACCAAAATTCAGTCAACAACAGCAAAATTTTTATATATTTGTTCATCCATCCATATATTTGCTTACTTGCTTACTTACTTACTTACTTGCTTGCTTTATTTATTTACAGTTGAAGACTTAATTCAGAAAGAATGATTCGAATGGTAAGGAAAAGGGTATGATATCACGATGACTTTCCCTTCCAAGAGGGAGCTTTATGGTTAGACGTGAAACCGCAGTTTCAATTCTTTTTCCAAAGACAGGCATTTCTTAGGTAAGCAAGGGTCTCCATTCATTCCCTTTGAGGAACTCTCTGGCCCTGACATTAATATCTGACTGGTGCCTATTGTCATGGCCAATGGGACACTCCTCTGCCCCTCCTTACTCTGACCTGACCTGACCTGACGTGCCCTGAGAAGCCGCACCCCACCCTAGTTCACAGGCCCCTATTAATTTATCTATCTATCAAACAAACTAACTGTACAGAATAAAATGTGGAATCTCTTCTCAATGAAATGCTGTTGGCAGCCATTCCATGAATTTATTCTCATCTCAGATCAGAGATCAGATCATGTCCAATAGGGACGGATGTCTCCTTTCTGTGTTTCTTCTTCGTTTGTATGTTACCGTCAGTTCAGTTGTGCTGGCATATGGTGAGAGAGAAGAGAGAGTTTTAATGATTTAATATTCAGCTATTTCTAGGCTTATTTAACAGAATGTTTATTATTATCAGTGAGCACCTTCCTCTGAAAACATTGGAACCCCCCATCTGTACATGTCATATACGTGTGTGCATGCTTATGTGCGAGTGCCACGTGCACATCCCATCTATCCCTTCAACAAACACCCAGTGAGATGGAGGCCACCATTTTCTTAGCCAGTGAAAGGCAGGAGAGAGAGAGAAAAAGAGAGAAAGAGAAAAAGAAAGAAAGAAAGAAAGAAAGGAAGGAAGAAAAACAGTGCTGTCCTAGATTTTTCCCTCTCCCTTTGATCACGGCCCCTCGTTTGAACTGACTTTCCCACATAGCTCTGATGATGCATTAGGATGCCAAGAGCACAGTTGGTGCCTCTGCCTGATGCCTGCATCTGTGCATTAGCAGAAGCTATTCATGTCTTGCAACTCAGAGTAAAGTTCCCTTAAGTTTAGCCTTCCCTAAGTGCTCATTCACTTCAGAGGACTCAACCCTCATCTTC
>NW_004950389.1:0-6071 GCF_000317375.1 Microtus ochrogaster
ATATATATGGGATAACAGCTGGGAAATATTAGCATGAAGCATGCACACACACCTGAAGTTGCATTTCTGCAGCCGCACAAACCTTCTTAGATTCGCAGAGGCGAGACACCATAGCTTTCGGCAGTGGCTTTATAAAACAAAACAAAATATATGTCAGTACATTGCTTAATAAGTGACTGCGATAAGTATACTCCAGGGTCAAGGAATTCAAAAATAACATCAAACAGGGGGAAAAAGAATGGCAGATCTCATTACAGTGTAAAAGTATCTTTTGAATATTTTAGTTGACAAGATAACATGGCTGAAGACATTCCATTTAATTTTAAGAAGAACTGTCAAATAAGGGTTTGCACATGAAAAAACAGGATTAGAGGGAACAACAGTATTGGCACTGATCTTTCAAATCTATTTAAACCCCAAAGGGAATACTTCTCTTCCTTTGTTTCCAGCAAGTGTGTTCAAGTGCTCTCTTAACTTTCAAGTACATATAATAACTGACAATGAGCCCAAAAGATTAAAGTGCTGAGATAAATACTAACCCACAGTGCTACCCCGTGTTAGAGCTAGATGACACCCTGGAAAATCAGTGTGAGGATAAACTTCAGGTTCTTATCTTTCCAACCTGGAAGAATAAGAGAGCGTGGGCACAGTGTGTAGTCCCTGTATTATTTAAGGCTTTCTCTAGGGACTAATTAGACCTATCCTACAAGACTTATATTCTTGGGAAAAAATGATTAATGTACTTGAAATACTTTTCTATGTCTTTAAAGTAATTATTATGATATTTACTGAAGAAAGCTAAAATCCTTTCTGCAGAGAAACATATCATCTAAGAAAGCAGAGGCAGAAGGGGGCAGTTTAGCAATCAGAGTGTGGCTCATCCACAGTTTACCATCTGCATCCCAGACTCTGATGGACCACACAGACACAAGAACTGCTCCTCTGACTCACTAAAGTGAAAACTACAATAGGAACCCACAACTCACACAAACATGGAGTTGTTTTCTTTTCTTCACTTTCCACCCCCATAAGAAAAGCCAACCCTCCTGTGAGTGGGTTAAGGAGAAGAATGAAAGTAAGAAAGAACTGACTCTATTCCTAATGAAGAAGAGAAAGCACCAGGGATTCACAGACAGAGATGGAAAAAGGCAGGCGATACAATGTTTCTAATGTGAAAAGTCCCTCGTGCCCTCACGTGTTTGAGTGTTTGGCTTCCACCTGGTGGCGTTGTATGGGAAGACTCTGAAGCTCTTAGGAGGTGGAACCTTGCTAGGGGAAGTGGATCACTAGGAGCAGGCTTGAGGCTTTATATCCTCATTCAGCTTCCTGAGTGCAGATGCTTCCTGCTTCTGCTGCCATATCTCCTCCCCGTGATGGTCCACAGCCCTCAGGGACTGCAGGCCAGAACAAGCCTTATCACTCTTAAGTGCTTCTGCCAGCATATTTTATCACAGGAACAGAAAAGTAACTAAGACATCATAACTGAGGGTGACACCAAGTTTGACAGCCCTTCATCCTGAGGTCAAGGGCCAGTGGATCAGCCTCCGGAGCCACCATCTGTCCTCTGCTGTACTACCTCAAGCTCAAGTGTCACCCTCCAGCAGGGAGATTAAGATCTCGGAGGTCTTGAAAGTAGGAAGACAAGTCCTTTGGCCATGCAGATACCAATGCTGTGGTTGTTCTCTCATGTCTGAGTGGTCCTGAGGATTCAGCCATTTTGATTGGACAGTAAGAGGATCCCCAAATAAAACTAGAGGGCAGGCAAACCAAGAGATGCACAAAGCACAACATAGGAACACAGGAAACATGGGAGAAGCAAGGCAACATAACTGCTTCAGAAGAGCCAAATTCCTCAGTGACTCCATTCAGAGACAAGACACTGACATAGTTGAAATGTAAAAATGACCTGAAAAGGGGCACAAGCAAACATGAATTCCATTCAAGTCAGCCATAGAGAAGGGAAAGACAGCCAAATTCATGAGAAACTCAGCAATATGAATGAAAATACTTGAAAGAAGAAAAAAAACTTCAACAAAGAAACAGATTTTGAAGGGAAAAAAATCAAATAATTAAAACTGTCAGAAATAAAAAAGAAATGAATGAAATAAACAATAGTGGAAAGCATTGCCAATAGACTTGACTAAACAGAAAAAAGACGATCGGGAACGAAGGAGCAGGTCAAAGAAACACTAGACTGGGAAAAACGAAGTGTGGGTGGGAGGACAAACAGGAAGCACGACCAGAACACCCAAGAACTTCTGGAGCTACCAAGAGACCAAACCTAAGAATGCACAGGATGAAGAAGGTGCCGAGATAAATGCTAAAAGCACAGAATATTTAGTCAATGAAATTGTAGCAAAAAGTTCAACCACGAGAGGCATTCAAAACCCTAAATAGACATAAACAAGGAAGAACTTCTCCACGTCAAGGTGTTAGAAATAAAAAAGAACAGCATTTAAGGCTGTCATGGAAAGGTGCTGCCTCCACCAGCATTCGCAGCAGCAGCACCCCAAAGGCCAGGAAGACATGAAACACATACTGCAAGCTCTGAGCACGCTGCCGCCACCCCAAACAGCAGCATCCAAAAAGCTAACCTGAAAACAGAGAAAGGACATTTCAAATCAAGCTAAAACCAAGGCAGTTAATGATAAACAAACCAGCACTGCAGAACATTTAAATGAATATTCATTTCAATATAAAGAGGAAGGAAAAAGTTTCAGTTACAAGAAAAAAATTTCATGAGAAGGAAAAACGAAAGGAGAGGTAGAAAAAACTCATCACGTCCAACACAGTCATCAGCAAACTAGTAGAAAAGAAAGCAACAGACAACTAAAACAGAAAAAACAACAAAATCAGAGATTAGTAGAAATCGCCCATCATAGCCTTAAGTGTAAGTGGCCTCTACTTATCAATAAAGATACAGACTAGCTGACTGGGACAAAAGACCGAGATTCTAGTGGGGGAATCTTTGTCTTCAAGAACTATACCTCACAAGTGAAGACACTGCAGACTAAGAAGTAAAACTCAAATGCAGTGGGTAGCACCAAACTATGAAGAAAAGAAATTAGTGAAAGGGAGACTAAACGAGAAATGCATAAACCAATTCTACCAATGAGCGTAGACATAAAAATTCCCAGTAAGATACCTGAAAATTGAATTTAAGAGTATATTAAAAAGATAATATACCATGGCCAAGTTTGTTTCATTCATGGATGGAAGGCTAATCAACATGTGCAAATCACATGCAAAGACAGAAATCACATAATCATTTCAAATAGATTTGCAAAAAAGACTGTTGACAAAATTTTACAATTCCTTCAAGATAAAAGCCCCAGGGATCCTAGGAACACAATGTAGATGGAGGCTGCTCTTTCGTTCCCAGATGCCCAGACCCAAATAATCACACAGAAACAATATTAATGACACTGTTTGATTGTTGGCTTGGGCATATTTCTAGCTAGCTCTTACATCTTAAATTAACCCATTTTTATTAATCTATGTAAGTATCACCATGAGGCTGTGGCCTACTGGTAAGGTTCTGGCATCTGTCTCCTTCGGCAGCTACACGGTGTCTCCTTGACTCTGCCTACTCTCTCTCTCTGTATTTCTGTTCAGATTTCCTGCCTGGCTTTGCTTTATTCTGCCCTGCCATAGGCCAAAGCAGCTTCTTTATTAGCCAATGGTAATAAAACATATTCACAGCATACAGAGGTGAATCCCAATCAACAGAAGTAACATACCTCAATCAGTCACAAACATACTTAAACAAGAAAACTGAAAAGCACTGGAACTATAATCAGGAGACAAAGGAGCCCACTCTCACTGCTCTTACTTAGAATAATGATCAGAGTCTTAGAATGTATGACAAGAGGAAGAAAACAGGAAGGGAAGGGGTCAAATCATCCCTATTTGCAAATGACTTGATCCTATCCTTAAAAGACCCTCAAGACTCCATCAGGAAACTCTTAGACTTGATGAACACTTCCAGCCATGTAGCAGGACACAAAATCAATACATAAGAACTTGCAGCTTTGCTACTGGGTGCACTGGGTACATGTCTGAGTGGGTAAACTGCTTTGCCTCACAGACAAGAAAGCCTGCGTTCATACCTCCAGCATTCACGCAAAAAACTGGGTTTGGCACCACACACCTATAATCCCAGGTTAGCCAATCAGTGAGTTCAGTGAAGACTCTATCTTAAAAATAAGGAAGAGAACAATGGGACACACCATACAACAACTTCTGTCCTCCACACACATATACACACATACATGTGCACCAGAGGAAGAGAAGGAATTACATGCATACAGCAAGTAGGAGGGGAGGTCACGAGAATACACTGGTGTGTGGGTGTGTGTGTGTGTGTGTGTGTGTGTGTGTGTGTGTGTGGTGACAGCAGATTTTCTATATACAAATAATGAACTTGCTGAGAATGAAGTCAGGGAAATTATCCCTTTTATCATAGCTTCACACCAGGAATGCACACATGCACACCTAGAATAAACCAAATCAGACAGGTTAGACGCTACAAGAAATAAGCAATGATTTTCAAAGACTGAGTATGTCAGCTTTAGCACAGCAGGTGCCAAGGAAGAGGCAGCTACTGTGGTTTACTGCTGCTCCCTGTGGTTTCATGATTACTGGTAGAGGTCAATAAAAACTGGCCTGGTGGCTGTTTCTTCCAGAGGTCCTGAGTTCAATTCCCAGCAACCACAGGGTGGCTCACAACCATCTGTAATGAGATCTGGCACCCTCTTCTGGTGTGCGGGCATACATGGAGGCTGAACATTGTATACATAATAAATAAATCTTTAAAAAAAAAAGTGGCCTGTGACACACACACACACACACACACACACACCCCGTGCTTTCCTCTCAGCTAGAATGTCATTTGGCCTCTCTTGCCTGCTGTTGCTGTAGCAGTCAATTTGGTGGGCTGGTCTGCATCCTTAGACTCAGATACTACAAGGTCCTGTGGCTCAAAAAGAGCTGGAATGTTAGCTGCCTCTTCCTGCAGCCACAGCAGGGAACCCACGGAGCTTACTACATGGTTGGAGGGTGGGACACACCCAACGGGTCAATGTTTCATTAAAAAGGCATTCCTGACAGGAAGGTGGCAAAGTCTGAGAAAGGATCAGCATGTCTGAACTATTAAAGGCATGCATGGAGATGCCGGCGATGCCTCAGCATGTGTAACAAGACAGTGTGCTCAGTACCACACCCGACTCGGGCTTTCGCCAAGAGATAATTCACTGAACAAGTGTCTGCTGACAA
This sequence comes from Microtus ochrogaster, assembly GCF_000317375.1. Classification (NCBI taxonomy): domain Eukaryota; kingdom Metazoa; phylum Chordata; class Mammalia; order Rodentia; family Cricetidae; genus Microtus; species Microtus ochrogaster. The sequence goes on from NW_004950389.1 coordinate 5,275, forward strand.
CCTGCCCTTCCTTGACAGTACAGTTGTGGGTCAAGAAAAACAGACAGAAATCTCGGGTCTCTGGGAACTTATACTCTAGCCCATCTTAATATTAAAAAAAAAAAAAAACACCCACTATTGAGAACCAAACAGACAGTTTTATTATTTCAGCTCCCTTGGGTTCAGGATCAAACATGGCACTTAATGTCATTTCCTGTAGAACACAGCACCTGGCCTTAAAGTATTCAGCTGTACTAGCCATACCAACACTCACATACAAACTTTACCCCTTGGGCTCATCTGTAGACTCTGCACTTTCGCCTGATGCCCAGCCACTGTGCAGTATACAAGTAAGCCTTAGATGGAGAAGACTTCCAATTCAAAGAAAAGAAAATGATCAGATGCTAAAAATAGAAGGATGCTAAAGGTACCAGCCAACTTTTCATTCATTCATCCAACAAACTGCTAGTAGAAGGTGCTACTGTGGTTAGTTGGGGGAAGACAATAAGGGTTCTCTCAGCTCAAGTTCTGTCTGAATTTGAGTTTCCATGTTAATTTAGGCATTGTCCACTTTTAGAAGAATCCTGCTTAATCAACATGTTACTGTTTTCTGTTGCTACAAAAAGGTCTCTGAGGCTGGGTGTTTTATAAAGACAGAAAATTAATTTGGACCACACTTTTAGAAATTAGTAGTCCAAGAATAGATGGTCCTAATAGTGAGAGCTTCCCGGTAGACAGTGAAGATGGTGGGGACGTGTGCAGAGGAGATCACAGGGAGACACAGGCAGGGGAGATCACAGGGAGACACAGGACAGAGA
>NW_004950390.1:0-490 GCF_000317375.1 Microtus ochrogaster
CAACCATCAATAATTCCAGTTCCAGAGAATCTGAAGCCTTCTGAACTTCACACACAGCACAGAGACATGCACACTCACACACAGCACACAGACGCACACACTCACACACAGCACACAGACGTACACACTCACACACAGCACACAGACGCGCACACACAGAGCACACAGACGTGCGCACACTCACACTCAGCACAGACGTGCGCACACTCACAGAGCACACAGACGCGCACACTCACACTCAGCACACAGACGTGCATTCACACAGCACACAGACGCGCACACTCACACACAGCACACAGATGTGCACACTCACACACAGCACACAGACGCACACACTCACACACAGACGTGCACACTCACACACAGCACACAGACGTGCACACTCACACACAGCACAGACGTGCGCACACTCACACACAGCACACAGACATGCACACACACAGCACACAGAAGTGCACACACACAGCACACAGATGTGCACACACTCACA
>NW_004950390.1:5155-6067 GCF_000317375.1 Microtus ochrogaster
CAGAGGTCCTGAGTTCAATTCCCAGCAACCACATGGTGGCTCACAACCATCTGTAATGAGATCTGGTGCCCTCCTCTGGCGTGCAGGCATACATGGAGGCAGAATGTTGTATACATAATAAATAAATAAATCTTTAAAAAAAAAAAACAAAACACTACGCAAGCATTATTCTACTAAGCTTTTTGCCCTACTAAGAAGAGATGAGCATGCCAGAACAGGCTCCATGCTTCCACTACGGGTGCCTGTAAGAAACCGAGGAAACTCAAGGCCCCATCCCTAACATCTAAAGCCCCCATGCAGACATGTGAGCTGCGAGCCATCTCTGCCAGCACTACTCCTGATTCAGTCGCTGCCTCTGCATCCACCCTGGAGATCCCAAGTACTTACTGCTTGAGCATAGGCACTGAGGGCTTGCTGGGAGATCTTAGGGTTCTGGCCAGTATTGAAATAAAGAGAAAGGTATGCGTTCCCCAGGATATCTGCAAGAGCAACAGCAGTGCACCATCTCAGAGCCCAGTCCAAGATGCGACCAGCAGCTCTCGGGAGTCTGCATGTTTAAAGTGTTTGTTAGCATACATTATTGCATCTAATAATCCATACACACATAGAATATGTTTTAACTGTACGTATGTCCTTCATTATCCCTCTCCTGTCCCACTTCCACGTCCACAGATCTCCCTTCTTCCCTATCAACACCTCTTCCTCAATCTGCTTATTTTAACCTGCTGGGGTATGGGAACCTTACCAGTGGTCACAACACAGAAGAAAATGTCTCTCCCTCCGCCAACAACCATTAACTACTATACATCCTCAGGGAGGGGTAGGGTCTTGTAAGGTTTTGTGCTTCCAAACTTTTCTTTAAAAAACATTCACGGGCTGGAGAGATGGCTCAGTGGTTAAGAGCATTGCCTG
>NW_004950391.1:0-6064 GCF_000317375.1 Microtus ochrogaster
ACAACAACAAAAAAAAATAAAAAAAATGCTGTATAGATGAGGCTTAAAACAAGAATTCAGAAAGCAAATGATTAAGGGACATTGGTAAATGTCAAATAAGTTAGTAGGCAAATTTATCTGGGACTGTCTTCCCATGCAACTAAGAACCAGAGGAGTCCTTAGCTTCTAAAAAATCTATTTTCAGGTAAATCTATACATGATTTGTAAAATATCTTTTCACACTTTGTTAGCTGTTACTTGACTCTAAGCTGATAATATCCCATCATTAATCAGAATTAAGGAGAAAATTATTCTGGTGTTAGATTATATATTTATGTGTCATCTAGGTATTCCCCTTTCTTTAAAATTATCTAGAACTAATCAGATGACATACTGAAGAGAAGTAAATTTCAATGTCATCTGTATAAACAATTACCACTTCTTTTCTACTTTAGGGAAAACTTTTCCTGTGCCTATTTATTCAATAATTTATTTACTTTAATGTAAATATGTGAAGTCTTATAATTCATATAGGTAGGCTCTCAATAAAAAAAGTTCTTGATATACTTGGTCTAAAGTAAAATCCTTGGGATTAGAATAAAGGTATGGGTCCTGGTATATTTTAGGTTGAACAAACTCATTTTATCCTGTCCATCCATTTCAGGATCCTCACACTGACCCTGAAAAATATGACAGTGGAACCTTTGAATTCCACATTATGTGCAGATATCCAATTCACTGCTATGTGTTCTGCTGTCAGGATTCTAAGAATATAGTCAATGTGGTCTCCAAAGCTTCATCACACACTATTGGTATCACTGCCTGAATTTCAGGAGAAGCCTCAGCCTCAGGTGAAAAGATTCTCTGTTCCTTTTTAAACCACCCCAGGTCTATGATCCATTAACATGAAGTTCACAGCCAAAACAGCTTCTCTGAAGGACACTTCTGTAGCTCACACATGAAACACCAGGCTCTTCCAGTCAGCAACATCAGAGTGCACATGAATAATTTCGGGAGTAACAAAAGCACCAATAAAATCACAAACTGTGAAAAACATAGACCTCAGTTGTCTATGGGAAGGGCTAAAGAGAGATGAACCAGGGACTAGAGCTATTGTCTTCAGGGATGTGCATATTTGTGGCTGAGAATTTTGTGGTCTGAGTTGCACAATATGCCTATAGAGGAATCATTAGCTTGGATTTTGAAGAGCAAGATAATTTTTTACCAAAATGATAATGTTCAAAAATAGAATCCTGCAGCAATTATAAAAACTGTACACTTTTATAATATCCTATTAGTTTAGAAGTAGGAAAGTGTGGATGTTTTATTTTCTAAGGTAACTTTGGAAATTAAGATCAGTTCAGGGCAGTTGTGGTTTCTCTATCACAAGTTTAAAAATAAAGAGGATGAATTAAAGATTTTTCAATATTCTTACATAGCTCTTACAAAGTGTCACAATTTCAGACTCCTAGACAGACAGATAGATAATAGAAAGATAGATAGATATAATTTGCCACTTTGTTTGACAAGGAGCAGTTAGACATCTTAGAGGATTGTGTGGGAACACAGATGTTTAGTGTGTAATTAAAAAAACAAGATTAATAGGTTATGACAAGCAAAGCCTACTCTAGAGGATTTCCTAGTGTAAAAAAAAAAGGTTATGTCATCAAACAGGTATCAATGCAGCATATTCCTGAACTTCTTAGTTTCTTAAGTGACGACCACTAGTATTGGGACTTCCTGCTGGTCCTCAGCATCCCCTTCTGGTCTGAATATAGAGGTTTCTGTCCAAGCTTACATTGGAATTCTCTCTCTGTTCCTCTGGCAGAGCAATACATGGCTATGTTAAAAGTTTGCAGATTTTTTGGTTTTATGAAAACATAGTTCTTGGAGGTGTAGTGATATTTTGTTTGTGATTTTACAAGTAAAGCTTCCTGAAGTTCACTAGTTAGCTATAAAAGTCAGGCAATTGTGGCACAAACCTTTAATCCCAGCACTAGGAAGACAGAATTGGACAATCTGTGCAACACAGAAGCAGAACTCACACAAAGGTGATCCCAGGATCTGGAATCATATGCCTTTATTCCCAGACTAGGGAGTCAGAGAGAGGTTTGACAGTTTGGGCAGAGAGAGGAATATAAGACAGGAGGAGACAAGAGCTCAGATGCAGTTTGAGGATTCAGTCTGAGAGGCAATCTGAGGTTTCAGAGAGACAGCATTCAGTTGTTGAGACAGGATCTTCCCCATTTTGTCTGAGCATTGGTAGAGGCAAGAACTCTCTAGTGGCTGAATACTCTCCTTTTCTGATCCTTCAGCTTTTGCCCCTGGTAGCTGACTCTGGCTTTTTATCATTAAGAATGATTAGAATTCATGAAACAGGAGGTGTCTCTACTGATGTTGACTTGGGATTTGAGATCAGAATTACAATTTGTGCTTCCACCACTTCAGAGTCTTAACATCCACTTCAGACACTTTTCTGGAGGTTCACACACCCAGCTTACACCATAACTGGTTAATGACAATCCACTGACACTTCGGGTGAGGGATGGGGTCTGTGAGGGCTGAACTAGACCAGGTGCTTACTCCTTCAGCTGCTCCTGAGACAGGGAACCTGGGAGCAGGTACAATAATCATGGTACAGGCTTCCCACAGATGAGATGCCCAAGTCTCCTTCCTGAAACCCTGAAACACTTACTGTTTGGAAAGGGCACCGTGCAGAGGAGCAGCACCAGGACAACCATGCCCTACTGGATGCTTTAGTGAGAAAGAGATGGGGACACTCATCTAGGCCTGGATTTTTAGCCTGAGCGGAGGGTACTTTTTCATTGAGGGAGGTTTCTGAGAGGATAAAAAAAGCACAGGGTAAGGTTTACACTTTTCGCTCAGGTTTCTGAGAATTGCCCTTGTGCTTCTTAGAGGACCTGGTGATAAAAAAAAAAGAGTAACATTTTTCTGACACTGGATTTCCACTTGCATATAAAGAGGAAGTTGTATGATTCACACTGTGCAGACCTTGGATAAAAACATTAAGTGACTCCACATTCATGCTGTGCAGATAACAGAAGATACCACATCCTCAGTGCATATCCCTGTAAACCCCAGCAGAGTGTTTAGATGGAATTTAATCATAAGATTCACTTTAGGTGAAATCAGGATTAAGGAATGAGTTAAAATCCTTTCTGTTGTCATTGAAGTTAATTTTTATCACTCATTTAGAAAATCCAACTTTTGAGGATGCAAATCACAAACATTTATTGCATGTGATTTTAATTTTTTATCTGAGAGGAGATTCATGGGATTGATTTTCATGCACATTAGTGGTCTCAGGGACACCACACCTGGATATTCTTATTTCCTGTTTTCTGTTTGTCTGTGTCTCTGTCACTATGTACTTTTATATTTCCCTCCTCATCTCTTTACCACTTGAAGCACATTTCAAATGCAGGTTCCTAAATATGATTGTTGCATTGGTGAGGGATGGAGGGTCAGCTCTTCATGACACCTCGTGAAAAGTACTTACATAGAGCCAGTCTTGAGGGTTATGTTACCTGAAGCAACAAAAAGATGAGAACCATAAGTGATGACAAGAAGTGGAGAGTAAGACTTGCTTGAACAATGGGAACTGTTTGTGTTGTGGTGAAGATCACCACAGAGAAAAGGATTCAGGGCTTTTCTCAATGCCTTGGTACTGTAAATCATCAGGGAATGGCAGAGAATAGCTCAAAACAATCTGTTCAGCAAATCCCAGAGAATATCCACCAATTCTTTCACATTGGACACAGCATAAGTTGTGTTCCTTATTCCTCTGAGCATATTCTGTATGGAGTAGCCATGGTGGAGACAGATCTTAACACTGGGGAGTCCACCATCCTGTGCCACCTCTGATGGACATCCACCCCTGTAAGTGCTTTGTCAACTTTTTTCAGAATGCATTGTTTGTTAGCACATTTTTAGACATTATGCTCAGTGTGTCTCATCCTTGGTTTGTCTGATTTTCATTGGGGCTTTTGTATCTTGCAAAAGATCACAAGAATAATTACATATTTTCATTCAATTTTGGAGAAACAGTATGTTACCCGTTACTCAAGAATTTCTTCTTTGGTTACATCAGAGTTTGTGTCCATATGTTGTTTTCTCATGCTTCTAGGGGTCCCCTTCTCCATGAAACACATTGGAAGGAACTACTAAGGAGAAAAAAGTGTTCAACAGGAATGCTTTCAAGATAAAGCTGCACGTTGCGCTTAAAATTGTCTTCTATTTGAGAGCTGCATCCTTATACTTGAGTTTGTTTAGTCATTTATTCAGTCATGTCTAGTGGACTCATGAACATTCAGTTAATGACTCCTATTACAATGAGAGCACAATATTTTATATTCATATGATGGTTAGAATTTTCTCAATATAGAAAGTGGCTATAATTATCTGGGCATGGCAAACCTCAGTTGGGAGACAATGCGCCCACCAGACTGGCCTTTAGGCAAGCCTCTAGCAGCATTTTAACAACATTAGAATGTCGCAATTTCCTTTATATTTTTTGAGAAAGGAACTGGAAAATATTTCATTTGAAACAGGAAAAGGGAATTTCTGCAGAAGCAGAAATTTTATGAAGATTTAGATAGAATAGAACTTATTCAAGCTATTCTATGAATCAGTCATTCTCACTACCCTCTTTCCCCTGCTACTCACTTCTGATGACCCTTTCTGGCCTCTCCTACTCTCATGTCTCTTCTTTCCTTTTGTTCCTCCCCACCCTCCCTGCCTCCCTGCTAAACTTCTGCTTCCTCATTTCCTCTCTCCTATTCCCTCTCACTCTCTCCCACATCCTTTCTTCCATCATGTTCTTCCATTTCCTTGTTTCTGGCTACATGTAGCAAGTTGTTTATGTTATATGTATCTAATTGTTATGGCTACACCATATCTAAGAGACAGCAGCCCAACTCTATCACATTTCTCTGTCAGTCTCTGGCTACCCTTCTTGGTCTTCAGAACATACATAATATGTTTTGGGGTGCATATTCAGCAGTCACTTATTTCCAGTATTAGGGCAGTCATGGGTCCAAGATTTACATGTCACAAACTTCAGAAAGTCTTCACTGACCAAGTTTTAAAGAATCACTACATATTGGTACAAGTATAGAAGACAGTGTTAGTATATATTTCTTGGCAAAGCAATAGTGAATTTCCTCATAGTACTGTGCCCTTTGTACTGTCGGTTTTATGAATGTTTCTATGCTCTAATTTTTAAAAATGTTAAAAATATGTTTAAATTTTGAAGGATAATTATCTCAGTAAAAAATATGGAGGAACTCAGGTTTGTGTGGCATGTACTGTCCCTCTCCTCTATATTATGGACCATTTAACTTGCTAGGTTTTGTACATATATTGTACAGAACATAAAAATTTTATGTGTGTAATGACCATATGATGTCCAGAGGTAACCATCCCACAGAACTCTTGCCCATTGTATGGTACTTTCATTCTTTCAACCCACTCTTCAGTGATGTTATCAGTTGTGGGAGGAATATGGAGGAGTAAGAAAGTGGGGGTGGGAGTTTTGATATAGACATTCTATCTGTGGACAAGCACTCACACAGATGTCTATTCTCAGCAGTGAACAGTCATAAACTCTCTGCATTCAATGATGGAGGCTGGGGCATGAGATTCATTTTATTTGCAGTTGTAGTTATTGATTTGTTTTCTTTGCCCATTAGGTGATTCCACACTCATGGGCATATGGGCAGGCAATACAATTTGGATTTGTTAAGTTATAAAAAGAAGATGTAAATTTGGGAGTAAAAGGTGTTGGGAGGGGCAAGGAGAGGGAATTGGAAGGAAAAAGTTGAGAGAAGATATGGCCAAGGTATAATGCAGATTTGTATGAATTCTCAAAAAATAAAGAAAAAATGTCTGTGCTGCTGGGGTTATACCTAGGAAGCGATCTCCTGTGCCCATCTGTTGTAGGGTACTTATCACTTTCTCTTCTATCAGGTTCAGTGTGTTCTGACTGATATTGAGATCTTTAATCCATTTGGACTTGAGTTTTGTGCATGGTGATAGATATGGGTCTATTTTCATTCTTCTACAG
>NW_004950392.1:0-685 GCF_000317375.1 Microtus ochrogaster
AAGAGTGGGTGGGGGCAGGTTGCAGAAGAGTGAGATGGAGGAGGAGATGAGGGAGGGGAAACTGTGGTTGGTATGTAAAATGAATTAGAAAACTGAAAATATTAAGTTCCACTACTGTGGTACTTCTCAACAATTGGACACAGTGTTGATGGAGGTTGGCTGATTGGAAGCACTTAGTACTGTGAATATGCTATAGTTCAAGGGCAGTAGTGAAAATGAAATGTTGTCATTTGAGCATTTTATGTGAATGAATGAGTAAGTATCTGGGAGAATCAGATTAACTTTTCAGTATTTTGAGTCAACACTGACCTACTTGGGCCCTAAGCCTTTATTTCCAATGAATAAAAAGTTCTAAATCAAAAATCAGTCAAACATGCAATGCTTCACTGACAATACATGAAGTAAAGGAAATATTTCTCAAGAGAAGTTAGGTTTCTAAAAATGACTATATTAGTCTTCTGTATATCAAGTGAAATAAATTCTTTTATATAGTTATTTTGTTTGTATCCTTACAGTTTAAGTGGATATTTGTATAGAAAAACCATAGATTTCTAAGACTTTATGAAACAGTTTGGATGTTTTGGACGTGATTGCAGACTGAAGGTTGTTTCTGTGAGCTGGTGAAGGAGAGAGTAAGAATAAAAAAGGGGGATTGAGGAAGAGGAAGTGAGAGGAAGGGGGAGAG
>NW_004950392.1:1469-3568 GCF_000317375.1 Microtus ochrogaster
CCTGACTTCCTTGATCATGTTCTCCCTCCTTCTGCTCCTCATTTGGACCTTGGGAGCTCAGTCCATTGCTCCAATGTGGGTCTCTGGCTTTGTCTCCATCCATTGCCAGAAGAAGGTTCTATGGTGATATGCAAGATATTCATTACTATGGCTATAGGACCGGGCCATTTCAGGTTCTCTGTCCTCAGCTGCCCAAGGACCTAGCTGGAGACATCTCACTGAACCCCTGGGAACCCCTCTAGAGTCAAGACTCTTGCCAACCCAAAAATGGCTCCCTTAATTAAGATATATACTTCCCTGCTCCCATATCTACCCTTCTTTTATCCCTACCATCCCATTCCCCAAAGCTCTCCCAATCCTCCCATTCTCACTTCTCTCCCCATCTCCCCTTTCCCTCATCCCACGCCAACCCCAGTTCCCATTTTTTGTCCAATTCTTGTCTACTTTCAATGTCCAGGAGGATAACTATATGTTTTTCTTTGGGTTCACCTTATTTAGCTTATCTAGGATCACCAACTATAGGCTCAATATCCTTTATTTATGGCTAAAAACCAATTATGAGTGAGTACATCCCATGTTCATCTTTTTGGGTCTGGGTTACTTCACTCAGGATAGTGTTTTCTATTTCCATCCATTTGCATACAAAATTCAAGATGTCATTGTTTTTTACCACTGAGTAGTACTCTAATATGTATATATTCCACACTTTCTTCATCCATTCTTCCATTGAAGGGCATCTAGGTTGTTTCCAGGTTCTGGCTATTACAAATAATGCTGTTATGAATGTAGTTGAACAAATGCTTTTGTAGTATGATAGGGAATCTCTTGCGTATATTCCCAAGAGTGGTATTGCTGGGTCCTGGGGTAGGTTGATCCAAAATTTCCTGAGAAACCGCCACACTGCTTTCCAAAATGATTGCACAAGTTTGCATTCCCACCAGCAATGGATGAGTGTACCCCATACTCCACATCCTCTCCAGCAAAGGCTATTATTTGTGTTTTGGATTTTCGCCATTCTGACCGGTGTAAGATGGTATCTCAAAGTTGTTTTGATTTTCATTTCCCTGATTGCTAAGGAGGTTGTGCATGACTTTAAGTGTCTTTTGGCCACTTGAACTTCTTCTGTTGAGAATTCCCTGTTCAGTTCAGTACCCCATTTTTTAATTGGGTTAAATAGCATTTTAAAGTCTAGTTTCTTGAGTTTTTTTATATATTTTGGAGATCAGACCTTTGTCTGTTGAGAGGTTGGTGAAGATCTTCTCCCAGTCAGTAGGTTGCTTTTGTCTTAGTGACCCTGTGCTTTGCTTTACAGAAGCTTCTCAGATTGAGGAGGTCCCATTTATTCAAAGTTTCCCTTAATGTCTCTGCTGCTGGAGTTATATGTAGAAAGTGGTCTCCTGTGACCATATATTGTAGGGTACTTCCCACTTTCTCTTCTATCAGGTTAAGTGTGCTAAGACTTATATTGAGGTATTTAATCCATTTTGACTTGAGTTTTGTGCATGGTGATAGATATGGATCTATTTTCATTATTCTACAGATTGACATCCAGTTATGCCAGCACCATTTGTTGAACATGCTCTCTTTCTTCCATTGTATACTTTTAGCTCCTTTATCGAAAATCAGGTGTTCCTTTGCTTCAACAGCCTGCTTGCAACAAGGTAGGCCTTTTGTCAGTGAGGTCCCTGGCCAGAAAGGGAACCTGATCCTGTAGCAGAAGATTCATCGGATAGCATTTGAAGGAAAAGATGGGCAGAAGCCAAGGCAAGAATTCCTCTACCAATCTGAAAAACAACATGAAAACAGCAGAACCAAGTGATCTTACAACAGAAGGACTTCAACACCCTAATCCAGAAGAAGGGGAAAAAATTTCATTTTTTGTTGTATTTTATCTGATATTAGTATCAGAATAATAATGGCTTTATAAAGAATTAGTGTTGCTTCACTACCTACTTATGGAAAAAGTTAAGAAATGTTATAAGATCTTCCATAAAAGTTCAATAGACTTAAAGAGTAAATGTCTCTGTTCCTAGGTTTTTCCTTGCTGAGGGCATTTGATTATATCCCAATCTCATTGCTTGTAATGGGTCTGTTTAAGT
>NW_004950392.1:4373-6054 GCF_000317375.1 Microtus ochrogaster
AAAAAAAAGAAAAAGTAAGAAAGTAAATAAGATAGTACCTAACCACTGTTAACAGCCTGAGGAAACCTAAGGGCCTCCTTCCTCCATGGTGAAATGTTGATGGGCCTGTCTTGTACATATCATCACAATTAATGAGAGTTAAAGAGTGTTATGGCATATCTAAATATTCTGCCCATACTTTTCTCAGCTTCCTTTTCCATAATGTTCCCTGATGCCTGAAAGGGGTGATATACATGTCTCTTTTTGTAATAAGTATCCAACAGTCACTCATTCTAACTGTTTTACCAATAATGTGCCTCTGAAATAAATAATATATATTCAAAAGAGAAGAATATCTGATCAAAGCAATCAGAAGCATTAATCTATGGGAATAAACACAAACATTTAAACAGCAGTTCAAAAACAACATGCCCATCTAGAAAAAGAACACTAGTATGCTGTCTGCTATAGTATATGACTTTCCTTGTCATGCCCCCCCCCCTTTTTTATGAACCAGGTTTGTAGTACATGACATAAATTTCTCCTTTGGACAGACTTTGGATCCAATTAGAAAGCAGTAAATTATTGGAATAACTGTCATGACATTATTGTACCAGCAGGCATATCTTGCCTAGCAGTCGATATTATTGTAGTTAACAAGGTTCATGGTGTTGCTGACCATTATATGCCAGAAACCTTTGTAGCACATTTTGGAACTATGGAATCCAGAAAGAAGGAAGTTTCTAGCATAATTATAGTTTTATTTCTCTCTTTCCTGAAACTAGAGTATATGAAGTTTTCAGTACCAGGATATATGATAGTTGATCTTGAATGCAGACTTGATTGGATTTAAATTTACATTATAAATAAATCTCTAGGTACATCATTGAGGAACTATTTAGATTAGGATGAGGTGAAAAGACTCATCCCTTAATGTGAGTGATATCATCCATTGAGTTTAGGTCCTAATCTAAATATTAACATATTAAATATAACATAAAGTGAGCTGTGCATCAACATTCAACAATACTTTATTTTTGACTGTCTTATATGGCTATAATGAACACAATGAACAAAAAACATTGAGGAAGAGAAGTTTAATATGTCTAAATGTTATAGTACACCCATTATTATGAGAAGCCAAGGAAGGAACAGTAGGCAGTATAATGGAGCTATCAACTAAGCAGAGGCCAGAGACAATGGAGAATTGTTGCTTAATTAATGGTTTGCTCTTATTTGCTTACTCAACATTCATTCTTGTGCTAATTAAAATTACCTTCTCTGTGGGAGGCCCAAACCACAGTGGACTGAAACCTCTCACATGAACCACTAATTACAAAAATACTCTATACATTTGCCTATAGAACAACCTTAGTTCAAGTTCCCTCTTTCCAGATGACTTCAGTTCATGTCAAGATGATAAAAAGAAATAACCAGTAAACTGAGTTTAGATGCAAAACTCTTTTCTTTAGCTCTCTTCACTTCCTGCTCTGCCAACGACTAGACTCCCTTCAGTTGCACAGGGGGCTGTTGTCTGGGACGGTGATCTCTTTGGCGGCAGGGTGTCCTGTGTTCTACTGGTCCCCGCCTTGCCCCCCAAGTTCTCCCTTTTGTTCGTGGGTCATTAAACTACCAGGCATCCATGTTTAGGTGCTGAGGACTTCCATCTGGACGGGTGTCTATGTTTCGGTGCTGAGGAGTT
>NW_004950393.1:0-1283 GCF_000317375.1 Microtus ochrogaster
TAGTACATTGATCCACACTCCAGAATTGATGCTCTCTCCAGAAATGTTCAAGGAAACAAACAATGGCATCTTGATGTTCTTTTCTCACTGAAACAGAACACTGCATTTTTCCAGCTTATATTCTACAAACCCTAGAAACTTTTTGTGAAAGATTAAAAATTCCATGTTATATACCAGCAGAGTGAATTGAGATTATTATAGAATACAGTATTGGAAGTACTGGTAGTGAGGAGAGTTGAGAATAATTGATTTTTTTTGGTGAATTTAATGATCATTGTTTCTCATATTCAGCAGAAAAAAAGAGGAATTATTTTGATTATATGTATGACTTATAATTTTCTTTTATTTAATGAAAAAGTGGCTTAATGCTAAATAATCTAGCAGAAAGAATTCTAGTTTTTATTTTTAAAATGCTCACTCTTTACATAGATTAAAAGATGTAGATTTATGGAATAATTGTGAAAATTAATTTGTCTTTCAGGTATGACCTTTAATTGTCAATTAAGGAGCCTTTTAATGTGATTTGAGAATCAAAATGTAAGTATGCAGTATCAATCAGTAACTACAATCCCACACCAGTTTGGACTTATTATTCAAACTGTTATTTATTTGAGGAAAAAAGACTTACAGAACACTGTCTTACACAACAGGCAGGAAAGCAGTCTAGTCACTGAAATTGGAGTCCAGAGCAAGAGTGAGAGAGGAGGCCTGTAGCTGCTTTTTAAAGAGTAAGAGACCATGCCCCAGTGGGCTGATATCTCAAAGGCTATTGGCTGAAGGAGCAGAAGGAGCTCCTGCAGCACCTCCCCTTTTTTAAGTAAGAGAGTTCAAAACCTACTACAAAATTATATACAATAAGAACAAATATACTATTCTAACTAGCTTGAGTCTTGTATAATAAATAACTTGGCCATGTCTCGAGAGAAAAGTAAATGCATTTATCTAGTCTTCAATTCCATGAAAGATCTGAGAAGGGAAATTAATGTTATCTGAGTAATTACAAAGTGCAATCAGACAACTTCCAAAATATACAGCAAATCACAGAGACAACTGGCTACCGAGGAAATCACCCAAAGTCACAAATGCAATGTTGAAGCAACCAACTTTGGCTTAGGCCAACAATAACTGACAGATTATTTTTAAAAGCAAGAAATTTTTCAAACCCATCTTACTCTGTCTTGACATGATTTAGCAGTTTTGCTTATCCATTTCCGGATACTATATATCTTGTCAGTAGTTGAGGTATGGGCAGTCCTTGCCCAGAGGCTGATTTTTTTCCAAGA
>NW_004950393.1:3138-3624 GCF_000317375.1 Microtus ochrogaster
GTATTCTTTTAAACACTGCTTGGCCCATTTCTATTAATGTGTGTAGCACCCCAAGGTGCACTTACCGGAAAGATTCTAGACTACATCCATCCTGGGTCAGAGCTTCATCGCATCTGCCCAGGAGAGGGGAGCATGGTGTCTGTCTGAGGCATCTTACTTCACTTCATCTTCCTCCCAGCATTCTGTTCTGTTTACTCCACCCACCTATGTTCTAACCTATGAGTGCCAAGCAGTTTCTTTATATTTTAACTGATGACCTTCCTCCATCAATCCAATGTCTTTCTGCTACTGTTGTCCCATTCTCATTGGTGTTAAGAAAATTCAAGATTAATAAGGAATTATGTAATCTATTTCTTGGGGGCATTTTCCAACCCTTTTTGTTGTTTAACATATCCTTTATAGTTCGATTTGATCTTTCTTTTCAATAGCTTTTATTTTTGCATGAGTGTGTCATTGACAATGATCTTTCTATAACTGCTTGACCTG
>NW_004950393.1:5009-6045 GCF_000317375.1 Microtus ochrogaster
CATGTGGATAGCGTGAATCTAAATATTAGTTATATTCTAGTCTTTGAATGTCATTAAGAGTCTGTAACTGGTATCTCCTAATTTGTGCTTTTTGGGTCCTTATTTTCTCTAACCCTATTCTGTAACCTAGGTAATTAATTGAATTTCCTGTTTGAATCTTTTCAGGAGTGATTTGTAATCTCCATTTAGGCAAAACTATCTTTACTTTCTTAAATATTCTTTCTAAAGTATCTATGTTTGAATTGGAGAGCAAAAGGCCATCCATGTAATGGCAAACTATAGACTTAGGAAATTGCTTAGGTATTATTTCCAATTGCTGACTTACAAAGTATTGACACTGGCTGGGGTTATTGAGCATTCCCTGTTGTAAAAAAGTCCACTGGTATCTCCTAGTAGGCTGAGAGTTATTATAAGTAGACACTATGAAGGCAAAGTTTTCTCTATCCTATTTTTGTAAAGATATAGTGAAGAAGCAATCCTTCAAATTAATAACTATATGAGGCCATCCTTTCCATTACAGCAAATGCAGGAGAATTCCAGACTATAGAGTGACCATAGTTTGAATTACCTCTTTGACAGCCATTAGATCTGTCACCATTCTCCATTTATTAGATTTCTTTTTTTTTTACAACAAATACAGGAGAATTCCAAGGGCTAGTTGACTCCTCAATGTCGAGCATCTAATTGCTCTTGTACCAATTTTTCTAAAGCCTGCAATTTATCTTCAGCTAGAGACCATTGCTTAACTCATATTGGCTTCTCGGTTAGCCATTTTAAAGGTACCTCTAAAGGTTTGTTAGCTACTTTATGTAAAGCTGTAAAGCCTGAATGGCTGGTGACTTTGTGCATAGTACCTTATTACATCCTTCCCAGAATTATGAGTTCCTGGGACTGCAGGAATGCTAATCTGGGTATACCATTGATGGAGCAGGTCACGGCCCCATAAATCTATTGCAATATCTGCTACATATGTCCTTAGATTTACTCTTTGATCTTCTGGCCCAAAACAGCTAACCTATCTCGTGATTTGTTAAAT
>NW_004950394.1:0-542 GCF_000317375.1 Microtus ochrogaster
CTACAAAAATCTGTACTCCACAAAACTGGAAAATGTAAAAGTAATGGACAATTATTTAGATAGATACCACCTAACAAAATTAAATGAAGACCAAATGAGCAATTTAAATAGACCTATAACCACAGAGGAGATAGAAGCTATCATCAAAAACCTCCCATCAAAAAACCAAAAAAACCCAGGGCCATATGGCTGTGGTACTGAATTCTACCAGAACTTTCAAGAATAACTAATACCTATATGCCTCAAAGTGTTCCACATAATAGAAACAGAAGGCTCACTGTCAAACTCTTTTTATGAAGCTACAGTTACCCTGATACAAAAACTGCACAAAGACTCAACCAGGAAAGAGAATTACTGACCAATCTCACTCATGAACATGGGTGCAAAAATTCTCCTTATAATTCTGGCTAACTTAATCCAAGAACACATCAGAAAAATCATCCATCGTGACCAAGTAGGCTTCATGCCAGAGATGCAGGGCTGGTTCAATATATGGAAATCAATCAATGTAATCTACCATATAAATAAACTGAGAGAAAGAA
>NW_004950394.1:4930-6043 GCF_000317375.1 Microtus ochrogaster
ACTGGCTTTGGGGGAGCCTAGGCAGTTTGGATGTTCACCTTACTAAACCTGAATGGAGGTGGGCGGTCCTTGGACTTTCCACAGGTCAGGGAACCCTGATTGCTCTTCAAGCTGATGAGGGAGAGGGACTTGATTGGCTGAGGGGGAGGGAAATGGGAGCCGGTGGCGGGGAGAAGGCAGAAATCCTTAATAAATAAAAAAAAAAGAAAAAAGAAATAAATAAATAAAATCAGGAAGAAGACAAGGCTGTCCACTCTGTCCATATCTCTCCAACATAGTTCTTTAAGTTTTAGCAATAGCAATAAGACAACATAAGGAGATCAAGGGAATTCAAATTGGAAAGGAAGAAGTTAAACTTTCATTAATTGCAAATGATATGATAGTATATATAAGTGACCCCAAAAATTCTACCAGAGAACTTCTACAGCTGGTAAATACCTTCAGTGATGTGGCAGAATACAAGATCAACTAAAAAAAAATCAATAGCCCTTCTATACACAAAAGGTAAAGAAGCTGTGAGGGAAATCAGAGAAACATCACCTTTCACAATAGCCACAAATCACATAAAGTATCTTGGGGTAACACTAACAAAGGATGTCAAAGAACGATTTGACAAGAACTTTATGTCTTTGAAGAAAGAAATTGAAGAAGATACCAGAAAATGGAAAGATCTCCCAAGCTCTTGGATAGGAAGGATCAACATAGTAAAAATGGCAATCTTACCAAAGGCAATCTACAGATGCAATGCAATCCCCATCAAAATACCAACACAATTCTTCACTGACCTTGAAAGGATGATACTCAACATTATATGGAAAAATAAGAAAGAATAGCCAAAATAAATCTGTACAATAAAGGATCTGCTGAAGGCATTACCATCCCTGACTTCAAGCTTAATTACAGAGCTACAGTAATGAAAACAGATTGGTATTGGCATAAAAACAGAGACGTTGACCAATGGAATCAAATTGAAGACCCAGATAATAATTCCTACACCTATGAACACCTGAAATTTGACAAAGAAGCAGAAAAGATACAATGGAAAAAAGAAAGCATCTTCAACAAATGGTGCTGGCATAACTAAATGTCAATCTGTAGAAGAATGAAAATAGA
>NW_004950395.1:0-4520 GCF_000317375.1 Microtus ochrogaster
GATTCTCCAGTTTCACAACCTGGACTGGCATGTCAGTCCTGAGAAAGGGTCTATGGAGGAGGTTTGGTCACCTTTGGTGTCTTTAGGGAGCCAGATGCTCTCGATTGATTTTTTGGATCTAGAGCTAGAGACTATTTTTAGCTTAGTTGGAGCAAGGGTTCTGGTTTGGATTTGGTTTTCATTTGTTTGGATATTTTTTTCTTTGCTTTGGTTTAAATTTTGTTGTTGGTTTTTAAATAATTTATTCTTGTTGTTTTAATAGTTGGCTACGGCTCTACCCTGTATATACTGACTACCCTTTCTAAAGTTCCTATTGAGTATAATGAGTATTTTTATGAATAAAATCAATTTTCAACTCCTCAGTTTTACAGCCTTTCTTGAGTCAGATGTGGGGTTGCTCTCCTGTGACTACAGAACTCATGGGCAGAGATGGATTTCTGCACATTCCAGGAGCCTTGGTTACACAACGGTTTCGCATCCAGGCAGGTCTACACAGGTCTACACAGGAGGGTAGTACCTTGGATGTGGATGGCCTGACCTATTCCTGTCTTTACTACCAAGACTTTATGTTACAGTCAGATATAAGAGAATGTAGTGAAGAAGGGATCTGGAAAGATAGGAACTTCTCGTTCTGCACTGCATTAGTTCTATTCGAGTGTCCAATCACAATGCACATTGTGATCCTGGGATAGCAAACCACTGAAAGTTGCCTTTGAAATGCGTGAGCAAAGGGTGCCCACAGCAGAGGGGAACTGCTGAGCTGCAGGTTTGTGTTCTGGAGATGCCTTCCAACCTCTCACTCCTAAACCATGTCTGTCACATGGGGAAACTGTAGAGTAAGGGCCTGCTCCAACACTGTCATTTACTTACAGTAGGAATATTGGGAACAGAGTCAGAAGGATTCTTTCAAAAGTTCTGAAATGGTCCCACCCATTGGTTTATGTCACAAAACAGTTGATAAAATTCCATAAGGCTGTTTCATATAGGTTACTCAAAACATCATTTCATCTGCTAAATTTAAGAAGTGTGAGTTTAGGGTTTAGAGAGATTGAATATTATTAGAGCTAGAGTCATCTCTGTATCGGAAATGTCTTCTTACTGGTTACTGTAGCAGGGAAACTGAATTGGAGAGCACTTGAACTGTGTTGGGATTTTGATGGGGATTGCATTGAATCTATAGATGGCGTTTGGTAGGATTGCCATTTTTAATATGTTGATCATAACTATCCAAGAGCATAGGAAATCTTCCCATTTTCTGGTATCTTCTTCAATTTCTTCAAAGAATTACTCAAATAGGTCTTTCACTTCTTTGTTTAGTGATACCCCCAAGATATTTTATGTTATTTGTGGCTATTATGAAGGGTGATGTTTCTCTGGTTTCTTTCTCAGCTTCTTTATCATTTGTATATCGGAGGGCTACTGATTTTCTGAGTTGATCTTGTATCCTGCCACATTACTGAAGGTGTTTTTCAGCAGTAGAAGTTTCCTAGTAGAGTTTTTGGGGTCACTTATGTAAACTAGCATATCACCTGCAAATAACAAAAGTTTGACTTCTTTCTTTCCAATTTGAATCCCCTTGTTCTTTTTGTTGTTGTTGTTGAATTATTGCTCTAGCCAGAACTTTAAAAACTATGTTGAATAGTTATGAAAAGAGTGGACAGCTTTGTCTTGTTTCTGATTATAGTGAAATCACTTTGAGTTTCTCTCCATTAATTTGATGTGACTATCTGCTTGTTGTCTATTGCTTTTATTGTGTTTAGATATGTTTAAAATCATTTTATTTTTCTTCTTCTGGGGTAGGTTGATCTTAGTCTTCCTGATGTATGGTTACTGGGTTCTGGTGTTACCATGTTGATTTCTAGGCTGTTGGATGAATTCTTGCATTGGCACCTGCCTATCTCTTCCTTCAATTGATGTCGTTATTGTCTTTGCATATTGGTCTAATTCTTACAGTGGCTGTTTGTGTCTTGGAAACTGTTCTTTGTCTGTTCTGTACTGTCACTGTCTGTGTTGCAGGGGTATTTGTGCAGCCTACCTGTAGAAAACTGTCCTGCTGGCTGGCAAGAAAAACTGAGGTAGGTGGCAGAGGCTTCCGGGGATTTGCCCTGGTTTGGAGAGCCTAGATAGGTTGGTGTTCTTCTGGGTGGCTGTCATTCACCTGATTGCTTCTCTATAGTAGCAGGCTGTGTTTCACCTTTCCACTGAGGTTGCATGGGGGATATGGCAGTTTGGGGGCAGGGTGGGATTTGTAGCTTAAAGGATCTGATGGTCGGGGTGGGGATAATGGAGAAGCCTACTTGCAGGAACCTCTCCTATCTACTGGCTAATGAAGCAGAGGCAGGTGTGGGAGGGGCCCAGGGTTTTGCCTTAGTTTGGACTGCCTACAGAGGGGATGTCCTGCCAGCTGGCTGGTCACTCACTTCTTGGTCTTCTCTCTGTAGCAGCAGGCTGGGCTTCATTATGTTCTGATATTTATCTTCTTCTATCTATATGCTTTTTTCTCAGGCTACTTCGTCTATAGTTCTCCATGTTTATGTTTCTTCTGAGGCCTCTTTGTGCCTAAATTTCATATTTTAATCTGAAAATATATTACAGCATTCCATGGATCTTGACTGACCATTGCTCTGTCTGCTGTTTCCTCTATTCTAGTAAATAGGAGCTGGTAAAATGTACTGAAATAATGACCTAGGGGAGAGGTGGAATCCAATACACTTACAAAGCCCCACCAGTCACCAAATTCTGTTTTTACCATGTGTCTCCTTCTGTAGAAAACAGGCTCATTTAATAATGTTTGTATTCTCACAGTAGCATTTTACGTATTTTATTGTATGGGGGGGATCTGGTAAAGGTAATCAGATACCTTGTTCATTATCTCGTGTAGACGTTAGACCATGTTAGAGAGGGACTTAATGCAGGTAGTCATTCCCCTTGTATGCAGCACCCTCTCATACTGTATAATCTGAAGTACAGTTTGGACTTTGTTTTTCCTGCCAGCTGGTGTCCCTAAGCAGGCTGGTCTGATTTGTTTCTCTTCCGTCTTTAACATTTTATGAGTGATTTGCTCCTACACTTAACTTTACCACAGGTTTTTTTCTTTTCATTTTCATTTTTCATTACTGGGTCTTGAGAAATGTTGTTTCCTAATTTTCTGAGAAATCGCCACACTGACATCCAAAGGGGCTGTACCAGCTTGCATTCCCACCAGCAATGCAGGAGTGTTCCCTTTTCTCCACAACCTCTCCAGCATAAGTTGTATTGCTGACTTTTTTGCCTGCTCTTGGGACTCTCTTGCTCCAACTTGTCTCTTCCATGCTTAACATCATAGTTTGTGCCTTATCTTATTGCATCTGGATATGCTGTTTGGTCCTATCCTTGGGAAGCCTGTTCTTATGTAAACAGAAATGGAGAAACGTATATCTGGGTGAAGGGAGATGGGAAAGACTAAGAATGGTGGAATGGGAGGCTGTAGTCAAAATGTCTTGTGTGATAGAAACGTAAATAAAAAACAGAAAACAATAAGTGATTATGTTAGTTATGGTCATCTTGTTGTTGATTTTTGTGCTTTTATTTTCAATGTCATGTTTAAATGAGCAAACACAGCTTTGCTTTCCTCTCTACAGTCCCTTCAATGTGCTCATTCCTCACTGCAGTCAGAGATGTTTGTTCCTATTATTTCTTTATATTTAGCTGATAGTAATTTGCTGCAGCCCATGCAACCTGGATGCCAAGACTGGTGGGGGGGCACGGAGGCTTCTTTTCAAGTTGGAAGAACAGCAACCTTTGTTTTTCCCAGCCACCTTTTATACCTCTATGATGGAGGAAGGTCATTGGTTAAAAAAATAAAGAAACTGCTTGGCTGGTCCTCATAGGTTAAAACATAGGTGGGAGGAGTAAACAGAACAAAATGCTGGGAGGAAGAGGAAGTGAGCTCAGAGACCATGCAGCTCCTTTCATAGAGGCCATGCTCTGCCCTCCCGGACACGCGATGAGGCTCTGACCCAGGATGGACGTAGGCTAGAATCTCCCTGGTAAGCCACCTCATGGGCTACAACAGATTATTAGAAATGGGCTAGTCCAGGTGCGAGAGTTAGCCTAGAAGAGGCTTGATAGAAATGGGCCAAGCAGTGTTTAAAAGAATACAGTGTCCGTGTAATTATTCCGGGGTATAAGCTAGCTAGGCGGCTGGGGTGCTGGGGACGCAGCCCCGCAGCTCCCTATTACTACACCTCTACTGCTTCTGTGGAGACCCACCAACCAGAAAGAACATAAACATCCTTGTCAATTACAGACCACAAGGAAGTCTGCTGTCAATCACGGGGAGTGAGGGCAGCTGGATCACATCAGTAATTTACTTCAGGCTGCTTACATCATGAAAGTTTTCCTCTTTGTCCTTCAAATGTGGCAAAAAGATTCACTGGGAACAGAGAGGCAGGGAAAGAGAGATCAAAGGGATCATGAAGAAATGCAAAAAGTGTTAGTATCTCAGACAGAACCAAGAATAGCCATGGTGAGTCCCTGGT
>NW_004950395.1:4683-6035 GCF_000317375.1 Microtus ochrogaster
TCAGGGGCTGTTCAAATACATCCTGGGAGCTCACATATGAATGCCTTAATCCCTGAGTTTTGTGACTCAGGCCACAGGCTCAAGATTTCAATTGGAGATAGTACAATTGTATGAGTACCTATCTCCCTCCTGCCCAGGCATCAGATTTTGCTCTGGGAAGCACTGAGAGACATAAGTTGGGAAACAAAGAAATCCAGTAGGTTTAGCCTCCTAGAACACATGATCTTACAGGAATGAAGCTGGGGGTGGAAACATGAATGCTAAGGTTTGGGACAGTGTGTGCTGAACTTTTCTTTCAGTTCTGATGGTTTCTCTTATCCTTCAGCCTCAGTTTACAGTCAGACAACCTGTCAGAAGCTACATGCCCAGAAAGTCACTTGATGGTCTACTCAATACCAGGTTCTTGAATGGGGCCTCCAAACCCCAAATCCAAATATTTGTGTTTATTTGTTCTTTGCCTTTGAGACTCTGGTGCCAAGCCAAGTGCCTGCAAGGGTCAGAACTCAATCTGTGTACTAAACTCATGAATACTTTTAAACCAAATATATGGTGATCGTAAAGGAAGAAGAAAAGTGACATCCTTTGTACTAGTGGTAAAGGGGTAAGAGTAGTGGGCTGGAGGGCACTTGCAGCTTCCCTGGGCCAGCTTTCAATTTGTGAATTAGTCCTTTCAGTCCTAGAGAAGGTGAACTATCCCCAAACAAAACCTGGTCAAAGTGGAGCCTCTCCTGGCTCCTGAGGCCCTTTGTACCTAGTCTTACATGTTAGGTTGATATCCATGGCAAACCAGCTCTTTTACTGAAGGGAAATGGAGGAGGAGTGGGTCTGGGGGAGAGGAGGTGAGGACTGGGCAGAGTGGAGGGAGAGGAAATTGTGGTCAAAATGTCCTGTATGAGAAAATGATAATAATTAAAATTCCTGATGAAATCACTGAGAAAATGGCACAGGGTTTCAAAGGCGTGGAAGAGTTGGAAAGAACTCACTGACCCTAGAAAACACATTTTAAGATGTGCATCTAAGCAGCACCATGATTGTGTGGCCATGATATACAGAATATTTTCCCAAGGTTTCACATTTTGTCTTTTACCTAGAAGATTTTCAAATGTGCTGTGAACAAAATAGCATGTTAACCCCATGTGTTCTTCCCTACAGATTTTCTGTCGTCTTTCATGGTACTTTAATTTTATTTTATTCTAATCCATTAAGAATTTTGTGTAATGGAAATAAAAAATAAAGTGAAATGAAATTAAAATCTTCCCTCCACTATTTATTCAATAATCTCTACTGGGCACCTGGCTGTGAGAGAACCTAGAGATGGATTAACTGCAGTTGACAAGAACACAGTTCTAGAG
>NW_004950396.1:0-545 GCF_000317375.1 Microtus ochrogaster
GCATCCTGTTCTGTTTTCTCCGCCTACTTAAGGGTTGGCCTATGAAATGGGCCTAGGCAGTTTCTTTATTAATAAGAAATCATTCCCACATCACACATAGAGCATTTGATGTACCTATTAAGTATGAGGCCCATGAGTGAGAGAAAACATGGGGATTTGTCCTTCTGAGATGACATAATCTACTTGCTATAACCATCTCCAGTTGTCCCCATTTTACTTAGGATGATGTAATTTCATCTTCATGACAGAAATGAATTCCATTGTTTATAAATCACACCCTCGTTTCCCATTCCTCAGTTGGTGGGCAGTGGTGCAATAAACATTGAAGTGCAAGTTTTTCTGTGATTTGTTTTAATTATGGGGCAAATACACAGTAGTGCTATAGCAGAGCCGTAACAGAGATTTATTTCTAGACTTTTCAAGGACATCCGTGTCAACACATTCTGGACTTGTTTACGTGGTCACCAGCAGTGTATAAGGGTGTCCCTTTTATCTGCATTCTCATGGGCATTTGTCATTATTTGTTTTCTTAATAAAGGCCATTC
>NW_004950396.1:2820-3750 GCF_000317375.1 Microtus ochrogaster
CCAAGACCCAAAGCATCTTAGGAAGGAAAGGGTGTATTTGGCCTTCCGTATTCCCAGTCACAGTCCATTGAGGAAAACTAAGGCAGGAACTCAACCATGTGGGAACCTGGATGCAGGAGCTGATTCAGAGGCCGAGGAGGGGTGCTGCTTACTGGCTTGTTCTTCATGGCTTGCATAGCCTCCTTCCTGAGAGAATCCAGACCCACCAATCCAGAGGTAGCCCCACCCACAATGCACTGGGCCCTCCCACGTCAGTCACTCACTAAGAGATGCCAACAAGCTTGAAGGAGGCATTTTCTCAATTGAAGTTCTGTCCTCTCGAAGGACTCTAGTTTGTGTCACAAAAAAGAGCCAGCACAGCATGAGCTTACAGAAGAATTTTGCCAATGAAGAATGAGGTGGTATGGTATGCCTTTCATTTGAAAGATATCTAGCTTTTATTTGTTAGGCAATTATTTAGAAAAATCTTTGGAAGACCTCAAACCTGTTCAGTAGTCTTAGGGCAGTTTAGAGCATAAAGCTGTTAGTAAGGTTCTAATGGAGGCTGTAGGGTCCTCTCCAGTCCATTTTTTTATGGCCACACTCCTTTAAGCCTGTAAACACTAATTTGACAGTTAAGTAGTATTCTGCCTCCCAGATTCAACAGATGCATCCAGGATTTATCTCACCAGAAGTCTTCAGCACTGCTATCATTTAGAGCAGAAATGTAGGCCTGTTCGTTAGTATGAATAGGTTCATTTAAAGGGTTCCAAGTAACTGTGAGATGCATCTGGGCTGACCGACAGTGCAACCTGCTATTCTGGGGTTCTTTTGGTATTGAATCACATAAAAGCAATAAATTTCAGGAAAAGTGTGTATAGATCCACTGTGAGTCTTTACACAACTATGTCTGAATATCCCAAATTCTCTGCTACAGTTGGTCTTTGGTTT
>NW_004950396.1:5025-6028 GCF_000317375.1 Microtus ochrogaster
TGACCTATAATAATTAATACCTGTATAACTTAAAGAGTAAAACTTCATGTCAAAATATTAAATAATCTGTAAATAAATGTTCAACAAATGAGGACAGTGACCTCAAAATGTAGACAATCTATAAGTATTTTGATCAGAAGTAGGAGTAATATATAATGCAATATGAAAATATATCCTAAAAGTTGTGTCAATATACAAAATGTCCTAAACCAAGGTAGAAACAGGCATATATACAACCTGACAAAATAACATTGCATCAGTATACAAATGTAAACAAAAGTAACAGATATAATTTGAACTTGTATCAATATACAAAAACTATACCAATGTAAATCATCCATTTATAATAGGTAACAAGTATTCACTCTATTACCCACTGTTACTTTCTCCTATTTTTTTTACCAACATAGTTTTCACCCCAACCGTCTATCTAGAACAAGGAATAATCAACAACCCCTAAACAGCATTCCCAAACCTATAGACAAACTTTTTTGGAATAGGGGGCATCATCATCTAGAATTGATTTCCGCTGTCTTGGGGGCAATGTTCTCTTAATGGGATCCTGCAAAAATTAAGTGGTGGTTAAGTTCCAAAATTACTGTCTAGTATAGTTGCAAACAATTTCTGAGCAATCAATAGGAGTTTTTTGTTTTGTTTTTCAAGTTCTCATTTGGAGTTCTGGCCAGAATATGAGAAGGTGCACCATTTCAGCAGCTGGTCCCCAAAACAAGCAGTCTTATAGTAGTGTTGTCTGCATCATGATGTCTTCTCAACCAGGTGGAGTTGTTGTGGGGACCCATCTTCTTCCTGGAAAATTCAAAGATTACTGCAGGAAAAGGATCTGTAGGAAAATCTATGTTCATCATGAAAAACTTAAACATCATTCATATAAACATACATTCAATGTATGTATGCTTTGATATAGACAAAAAAGGCATGGAGAAAGTAAATTTTTTCTAAAGTCTTCCTTTTGTCCATACCAGATGGCTCCCAGTATGAGACA
>NW_004950397.1:0-1527 GCF_000317375.1 Microtus ochrogaster
CTGCGACCCTTTAGTACAGTTCCTCATGTGGGGAACCCCCAGCCATAAAAGTATTTCCGCTGCCACTTGGTAACTGTCATTTGGCTGCTGTTATGAATCGCAATGCAAATATCTGATAAGCAAGATCCCTGGTAGGGGACCCCCTGTGAAAGGGTTGGTGCTGCGACCCACAGGTTGAGAACTACTGCTCTAAAACAGCTCTGAGCCAAGAAGTATGGTCCCTGGGGTCCTCTTACCTCTGCTTCTTCCCAAGAAGCCGTGGCGTGGCAACTCCCCAAGGATCCTCCCGAGCCTGGCGAGGAGCTCATGGTAAGCTTAGTCACCCCACTTCTCAACTAGTCCAGAGGAGTCACTGATGGGTGGAAGCCCAACCATAGAAAAGCCAACACGTGACAATCTGACCTCGACAAAGGTCAGCGAAAGAAAGACACTCTGGTCCTACCAGGAACACCTATGTAAGGGTGATCACAACTTGTCAGGGGAGGGCTGGCTTACACCAGCCTTGTTGTCTTTGTGCAATCAAAGCAGAGATAACAGATCTATTTCAGAAAATATTTAGCAAAGATTACCAAAATTCTTTAAAGGGTTCTGGTATTTGACAGAGCGAACAGACTACAGCTAGCTAAATACATACCCGTGAAAACCCGCTGTTGCCTAACCACAGTCGAGTTAAAGGAATCAGTCATTTATTTTTAAGTTTTGCCGACAAAAAGAAACTATTTCAAGGGACCAAAAATTATCTGCTAAGAAAACTCCATCGTTCCTCCGCCATCTCTAAGCAAATATTTGAGGGACGGGCAGAAGGGGCAGGTCGTGTTTGCTCTTCTCTGTCTACTGTTTTCCATTTCCTTTGGGCCTGTTTGTAGGCAGACAGCTGTTCTGATAACTCAAGAGCTGCGTATCCGCCGCTCCTGCTACTAATGCCAGCACTTTGTGTTCAGGAGGGAGCATCTCCCCTTTCACACCCCTCTCTTATTGAGCCACGTGTTGCTCTGGATAAAATAATCGTGCTCACTTGCACAGGACAACTTTTCACACCCTGGTTCTCACTTTGTCTACCATGACTGGAATGACATTCTCAGATAGAAAGGTCCTTATTGACAACCACAGTCCAGGCAATTAATTCAAATTAGCATGTGGTCATGTAAATTAGGAGAAAGACAGCCAGGGGAGGAAAAAGAAAAGAGAAAGGAAAAAAAGAAAAAAGGAACTTTGTTTCTGCCGCAAAGAAATAACTTCAAATCAAAGTGAACCATCTGCCTCGGGCGGGCCTCCTTCTTCACTGCCTGTCTGTAACTGAGAAAAAGACACCCCCATGCAGGAAACAGTGTGCTATCTGCTGCAAGTGATTTTGATTAGTATAGTAACAAACCTGAAACTGATAAAGTTTTCCCCTTCTTTACTATGAACTTCACGTAGCTGGAAGAAAAGCATCAAGTTGCCCATAGACAGCTGACTCCCCGCGTGAACACTGAAGACCTTTGAATCTCATTATAAATACGTGTCATTTCACACGGTCTGTGATTA
>NW_004950397.1:2342-3390 GCF_000317375.1 Microtus ochrogaster
CACACAAAAACACAAGGTCTTTGAAAAGTTCTTGATTACTGGTAAAATTAATGAGACCGGAGGTCAGGCATAGGTTAAATTAGCCTTCAAGGCAAGTTTGGCAAAACCAGTTCTGGTTCAGTTTAGGTGGTGAGTCTTTGAACACACTGTGTTGAAGCAGCTGAAATACAAGTTAACTTTAATGGGAAAATGTCTGAAGTAGTTAATCAGAAACGAGGGTGCAGGCGGCATTTGGGGCTGACGCAGCATTCCAAGCTCCCCAGTGAGCAAGGGTAATCCTCATAGCCCTGAAGAGGGGCCAGGCGGCCATGATTTTAATCTTTTTGTTGTTTGGAAGCCTAACGCGCTGGACCTCTGACAGGATTTGTAAAGAGCACTCTGAGAATCGTCTGCAACACACCAACAACTGCATCCTTCCAACCAGCTGTGCTAGACAAGCAGCCGGCCAAGCCCTCAGCCCGCTGAGCAGGATTTGAAAAGTGTTAAAAACCTAATTTCCACAAAAATCAAGCTTGAAATCATCCGAATTTTTGGGCTGAAGCCTTATCAAGGACAAACAATGGATAATTTCATACACAGCATAACCTGTCACCCTGACAACAGTCGTGAGGAAAGTTGGGAGACACTAACACTAATTCGGAGGCTCCAGGTAAATGCAGTGTTAGGCTAGAAAGCTTTTCATGACAGCACTGGCACGGCAACACATGTGCCCTGTACGCCTGTGACATATGTTCTAATCTGCCATGAAAGAAAACACCATTTAGGCCTTATCTTCCAAGAATACAGCTGTGCAATTCAAAATGATATAACCCTTCACCTTCGAGCCCCTAAAAGTTGCCAAGAATTTTAAGATTCATTCTTCCTGAAATATCTGAATTCTGCCCTTCTAAATGCCTGTTATCCCAGGGACCCATACACGTAATGAACTGCTAAGCTAAACTATAAACGTCCTATATAAGTGCTGAGTAAACAGACTGACCTCAAACCATAATACATCCCCTCTGAAAGTAAGCCTTCTTTCTCCCCTTGGCCATCAAAAAAGAAGAAG
>NW_004950397.1:3684-4260 GCF_000317375.1 Microtus ochrogaster
GAAGAAGAAGAAGAAGAAGAAGAAGGCCCACATAGTCTTCTTTTCCTTTGTAACATTATCAAGCACAGACGGGTATTTGCTATGTGATAACAATACATATTCAACTCATCTATCTGGCTATTTTAAGGTTGACCTAGTGCCAACCCCAAGTCAAAAACCCTCTGCCTGGAGCACCCTTGCTGTGGAGATTATTATATTCTAAGTGATATACCAGCAGTTGTTCCTAGGCTTTGACAACTTCCTAACAGAAACTTAAGATAACCAAACTTAACTCCCAATTAGCAGCCTGTTAGGGAAATACAATAAAATAATAACAACGACCGTACAAGTGGGATGGTAACCTGAGGACAAATCTCAGTCCGTTTACTGCTTCCTTTGTTAATCTTTCACCCTCTAAAATGTACTTTACAGTTAAAAGTGAGAAAAGCAAAACCTTGCATTAACGACTCCCTATTTTGTGACACTTTAACGTCCACGAACGTTTATCCCTTCCTGCTCCAAGCTACACTTCTAATACTTGAGGTCAGCTGAGAACACAGTCCAGAAATGGATACTTTTCAACTGTCTGACAAGTAA
>NW_004950397.1:4360-6028 GCF_000317375.1 Microtus ochrogaster
AGAGAAGAAGAAGAAGAAGAAGAAGAAGAAGAAGAAGAAGAAGAAGAAGAAGAAGAAGAAGAAGAAGAAGAAGAAGAAGGCCCACATAGTCTTCTTTTCCTTTGTAACATTATCAAGCACAGACGGGTATTTGCTATGTGATAACAATATATATTCAACTCATCTATCTGGCTATTTTAAGGTTGACCTAGTGACAACCCCAAGTCAAAAACCCTCTGCCTGGAGCACCCTTGCTGTGGAGATTATTATATTCTAAGTGATATACCAGCAGTTGTTCCTAGGCTGTGACAACTTCCTAACAGAAACTTAAGATAACCAAACTTAACTCCCAATTAGCAGCCTGTTAGGGAAATACAATAAAATAATAACAACGACCATACAAGTGGGATGGTAACCTGAGGACAAATCTCAGTCCATTTACAGCTTCCCTTGTTAATCTTTCACCCTCTAAAATGTACTTTACAGTTAAAAGTGAGAAAAGCAAAACCTTGCATTAATGACTCCCTATTTTGTGACACTTTAACGTCCACGAACATTTATCCCTTCCTGCTCCAAGCTACACTTCTAATACTTGAGGTCAGCTGAGAACACAGTCCAGAAATGGATACTTTTCAACTGTCTGACAAGTAAGTGGATAAATGCCAGCATGGACAACCTCGCTGTCCTTGGGCGAATCTGTGGGAGGTGCTCTATGGTAGCCTGCAAGGCTTTCCCAGTGCAAGAGCCTTGCAACAATCCAATACCCACTATTTTACCTCCAGCTTCACAAGGGAATCATCCCTCTTTAAGCCAAGGAGCTCCTGGTCTCCTGGCATGAATCCTTACAGGGGGCGTGTCTTAACCAATTTGACTGACAGGTGATGAAAGTCCACCAAGTGCCCGGTGCTGTTCTCACCACGCAAAACTGCCAGGATAGGGGTCACTGAGCATGACCAATGAGGAAGACAGAAACACAAACAGGGAGCCAGATTTCCAAATAAAGAGCATCACATGTAAGAGGTAGGGCAGGTGTTCCAGGGAGCGATGAGAGAAAGCAGCCTGAAGACGGGGCAGCTCTGGATGGGGCTGATGCACATAAAGTGCACTCTAAATCAGTGACAAAAAATACCAGGGCACATGCAGGAAAGGGCAAGGCACCCGGCATCCTCCAGTGCTCTGGATTCTGCAAACAGTGGGAACAGGACTGATGGCCACTGCTTTCACGGAGTTCTCTTTCTGACTGTATAAAAAAAAGAAAAGAAAGAAAGAAAGAAAGAAAGAAAGAAAGAAAGAAAGAAAGAAAGAAAGAAAGATCACGATAGGAAGACAGAAGTTAACATCAGACAGTGATGAGTAGTACTAAGAACATAAATAAAGCATCAGAGCGACCTGATGGGAGGAGAGAGAATACTCTAAAAGTGACCAATGGAGGGAGGTGAGCCAAAGAAAGAGAAGGGGGCATGAGCAAAGGCCCTGAGGCAGAACAGCTTGAGAAGCTCTAAACACAGCCAAGGTCAATGGAGCAGAGGTGTGCTTCCAACCACAGACCCTCTAACACTTGGTGCAGGATAACGATAGTGCTTTTTCTGAAAGGGTCTTGCTAGGTGTCCCAGGCAGGTCTCAACTGCAGGATCCTCCCAAACTCCCAAGTGAGGGATCCCATGTGTGCACCTCTGCTCCCAGCCCAAC
>NW_004950398.1:0-777 GCF_000317375.1 Microtus ochrogaster
TACTACTACTACTACTACTACTAAAAGGAGCAAGATAAGGTATAGAGAACGTGTAGACAAGCCGGGTGGTGGTGGCACACAGCTTTAATCCCATCACTCGGGAGGCAGGGATAGATAAATCTCTGTGAGTTTGAGGCTAGCCTTGGCCTCATCTACAGAGCAAGTTCCAGGACAGGCTCCAAAAGCTATATCCTATCTTAAACAAACAAACAAACAAACAAACAATGACAAAAAAAACAAGATAGAGAGAGATATCATGTAGACCAAATAAATAGTTCTTTCCTTAAGATACGTACTAAAATTATCCAAGACAATTCACCCTAGTTTGTGTTAGTTTTAGCAATCATCACTATGATTTGACTGAATGTTTAACACTAATCATAGAGAGCATACAGACTGTAGGAGGGGGAGAAGATCTGACACAGCTTCTTGCCTGCTTATGATCCAGGTCAGTTTTACTCAAAAACATTGGAGTCAGACCTTTGAACTGTTAATTATTAGCAAAGATAGACTACTAACCAACTCTTCTCTCATTTTGGGCATTGTAGATTCCTAACATCTGTCAAGAATGATTAGCATACAGGACCTATGCTAGAGATAAGATGATATCTACCACCTTTTCTAAGTTGAGAAGTGTGCAGAAGTTCAAACATAAGTGAGTTAGAGGATATCATTTATGACTACTTCAAGGCAGCCATGACTGGCTATTTGGACTAAAACCCTCTTCTTTATTCAGAAATTGAAGGAATAAAAATGCTTTCTTCCTCTTCCTGGCCT
>NW_004950398.1:5527-6026 GCF_000317375.1 Microtus ochrogaster
GAATGGAAATTGATCAATGAAATGACAGGCAGCCAATGCCGGAAGGGTTTTGAAGAAAGAGGACCCTCATTGGCTCTTGATGAGAATGGAAATTGCTGCAGCCACTCTGGAAATCAGTATGGAGAATCCAAAACAAAGAGCCCAAACAAACGAAAACCCTAAAATTAAATCTACCATAATACCAGCCATACGACTTTTTGGCATACACCCAAAGGACTGCCCTATTCACAACAGTCAGGAAATGGAGACAACCTAGGTATATTTCAACCGATTAATGGATAATGAAAATGTGGCACATAGACACAATGGCATACTGAGCTCTAAAGAAAAATGAAATCACGAAGGTTGAAGGCAAATGGGCAGCCCTGGAGAAGATTATACTGACTGAGGTAACCCGGGCCCAGGAAGGCTAATGTGGCGCGTTCTCTCTCACAGGATGTTCTTAGCTTCAAATCTTCAGATGTGTGTCTACAACATGGAGTAAGCACAGAAACAAGGA
>NW_004950399.1:0-6015 GCF_000317375.1 Microtus ochrogaster
GTAGGAGCTTAAAACTGTTTTTGAGCACTGGTCCTAGCATACAGCAGGGCAGGGTTGGGGGGGGGGTGCTGGGGGGCTGGGTTGTGTGTAAGAAAGACAGCCCTGCAGAAAGAGCTGTGGGAGGGGGTTTGTGCTCTCTTCCGGGACAGTCCGCCCCTGGATAGCACACACTCACCCATCCAGATGGAAGTCCTCAGCACCTAAACATCCTGACAGAGGTTTGTTATGGGTCTGGGGATGAGATTGGAGGAATTGTAATCTATCCCTACTTTTGAAAGTGATGAAGCAATGGTTTATAAATAAGAAATAGATGCTTAAGATATTGTATACCAGTTGTATACCTGA
Organism: Microtus ochrogaster; assembly: GCF_000317375.1. NCBI lineage: Eukaryota > Metazoa > Chordata > Mammalia > Rodentia > Cricetidae > Microtus > Microtus ochrogaster. The sequence goes on from NW_004950399.1 coordinate 346, forward strand.
GATTTTAGGACAAGAATACTAAGGAGGATTAGTCATAGTTTAGATGTAGTTGTAGGTATTTTAACTTTGTCATCAACTTACTGGTCCATTTGCTTTCAACCCTTGTAGCATAGGTGTAGTAAAATCTGCCCTGCTGATGCTTTACAGATTTGTTTTGTCTAAAGAATAAGACGAACATAAACTACATAGATAACAATATTGTAAGGTCACAATTATAATATGATGTTTTTGCTTTCAATACTTATGGGTTTTAATTTCCTGGAGAAACTTGAAGATATTTTTGATGAACCACTTTTTAAGTAGCAGCAGAAGGCTAATAATGTCTTCCAGGGCATTATTTGGCAAACTTTGGGTTTCTTAATCCTGAAAAGGATAGAAGACTTGAGCAATTTTAGTAGAAAATGATAATGCTACATTCCTAGGATTATCGTCAATCTCTAGTAAGTTGTATTTTTTAGGTATCACAGGGCAAAAACCTTCAAATATTTGGTGCCTTTTAAAATAATAGCTATTGATACTTATTAGAAATAGATATCTATGAATGAGCAATTTTGACCTTTTTCTATCTGTCTTCTGTTCTACTGGCAGTATCAGTGGCCTTGCTGTCTTAAGTGATTTAGCATTTGTGCTTCATAAAAGTGGACTGATCAAGATTTTGGATTCTTACCCTGGGAGTAAGGAAACTTTTCCCATCCTTTTTGTAAAGATGCTCATTTGAAAGAAAGGGTTATAATCCACAAATGAAGAAAAGAAGCAAGCTTTTTGACCTCTTCTAATAGCTTTTTAAAAAAAAACAACAAGATTTCACTTGTATTAATGTGAGTGTGTGTAGGGTCTGTACATAACAGCCAGTGTCCTCTTCCACCACTCACCACCTATTCCACTGACTCAGGGTCTCTTCCAAATTGGGGGCTCACATATTGAATCTTGGATCAAACGGAAGTAAGCAAAACTCAGTGGCCTTCCTCTATACACTCCTTGAAGTTGATATGACAGGTATTGGCAGGATGCTCTACTTGTTATGTAGATCCTAAAAGCTGAACACCAGGGCTCTTTATTATGGATGAAGTGCTCTTAATTGCTGGACTGTCTCCCCAGACTCATCAGCCCTCTAACTTAACTCTATAGCTTCTGTTATTGCAAGATGTCCTGCTTTACTTCCTTGGTGTTTCTAATTTGCTCATTTTCTATTTGTCCTTCTACTTTTCTTTTTGTTTAAGTTTTGTCACCTCTATGCTTCATGTCTAAGCAGACAATAATGTTTCTAGGGTTTCTGGAATTAATAATTAGCTTTTCTACTCGATAACACTCCTTTTTGAATCACAAATGTGGTTTTACTGTTGTTTTATAATTCTTCCAGAAAAGAATTTTTAATGCTTTTGTTTGTTTGCTGTTTTTAGACAAGGTCTCACTATGTATCTTGAGTAGCCTGGAACACACTGTGTAGACTAGGGGAGCTTTGAACTCACAGAGAACTGCCTGCCTGTTCCCTAAGTGCTGGGACTGATGGTATGCGTTGCCGTGCTCAGCTAAAGTTAATTTTCAGTACTTAAATTATAGCTTATAAAGTTGTACCTCTTTTGTTCAAACCATGTCATAACTTCTTTTCTTTTACTTTTATTATTATTAGCATTATCATACAAAATTATATGTCTTTTCACACACTTATATACTTTGAGAATCTAAATATATAGCTCTAAGGCCTCTGATACCAAAGTTTTGCTGCTTCTCAATATGTTCTGTATGAAAATTTCTTGATATAGTGATTTCCACAATGCATGCATGTGCATATCCACATGAACATTTGCATATATATACCCCCCCCCTCTCTCTCTCTCTCTCTCTCTATATATATATATATATATATATATATATTCACATATATACACAAACAAGTTTCCAATTTTCCTTGGAAGCCTCCTTTTTAGTAGAAATGTTAAAGCAAACACCAGTCTCTGCAGTTTTTAAATTATTACCCTATTGTCTGAGAACTGCACACAAACAGTAGGAATGGGTCCTGGAAGCTATGTGTGCTTAAGTGCTCAAAGACTGCTTGATGTGTATTTAGGGCATGGAGGTTCTGGTCCAGTCTTCATGCCTAGAGACACCTGTGTCGTCAGAATGATTTTCCTGACTATTAAAGGTGATCTATGGCCTGACCTGATCTCTTAACTTTATTTTTCAAATAAACAGGTGGGGTCCAAAATTTTACACATGCCTGTTCACTATGCACTCTAATGTTTTTCTAGGAAACTAGCAGTGAGTTTTTCTAAAAATATTGATTACTAAAACAAGTTTAAGTTAATGAAGTGCTTAGAAATACTTTAAATTATGGGCAAATTTGTTAAGCAGTACTTTTTTACTTCTTATCACAATAATGTAACAAAGAAAATAATAAAATTTTGATTTTCTTTTCACCAATTACCAAATGGATGCTTCTATATTCTCCACTAAGTTTTCTACTAGAATGCAGTTATTCTTATATGAATCAAAATGTGGAAAAATCAGGACAGAGAGCTGGAGTACACAGCAGGGACCAGGTAAACTGCTGCCTCAAACAAAGTGGCCAGTGGGGACCAATGCTCAAATATGTCTTCTGACTTACTCATATACACACACCCACTAGAACTTTCTCGAAGATAAATTACTTTCCCAGGCAACAGGGACAGAAGCTCTTGAAGTTATGTCTTTGTCCAGTAGGACAACATTATGAAGAGTGAGTATATGGTGGGAAGATGGAAGAAAGACACAAACTACCATGTTCTGGGGAGTTGAGGGCAGTGAGGAACCTGCTCACATTGATGGCCTTTCAGGAGTTGAGGGCTGTGAGGTACCATGCCATTGAAAGAGTCCTTCTGCCTCTTTTCTGCCACCAAGGATCATGATGATGTCCAGACCTGTACTGCTGTAGCTATGTCTGAGTCTGTTGCTCTCCAGCAGCTGGGCTCTGTGTTATCAGTGACTCTTGTTACCACAGAGGGCCATGCAGAGACTTATTGTCTGGGCAGACACCTGAGGCCATGCTAGTGTCTGATAGTCATGGGACCACATAATCTAGGTGGCAAGTGTTGCTACCTGTGGCCATGATGCCTTTCATACTTGAACTGCAAGTGAGAGCCAAGTCTGGATCCATGACCCTACAACAGTCAGGGTCTGTGTTGATGTCGGTGACTATTCTTACTATTGATGGCCAAGTGGATACCCCAGGGGCAGGACTGCCACCTGGGGACACATTGGCGCTTTGCCAAACTGTCTCTGAGGCCATGCCAATCTGGGTAAACTGCAAAGCTAGTTAGGGCCATGATGATATCCAGATCTAAGCTGCTGCCAGGAACCATACAGACCTGAGTGACATATACTGCCAACCAGGGCCAGGAGTCATATGGGTCCTGCTGTGGCTGGGGCCATGTCTGATTTCATGGCCCAGCCACAGCCTGTGGCTATGTTCATATCTGGGGCTCCTGTTGCCAATGAGGGCCAAGTATATGCCCAGGATCTGGACTGCCACTTGAGGATATACTGGTGTTCCAAGGCCATGCAGTCACTGTACCCACCCCAATCTACCAACTGGATCCATGCTGATCATGGCCCAGGCTGCTAACAAAGACCATGTCTGGGTCCATGTCCAACCACAGGCAGGGTCTGTTTTGATATCCATGGCCCATGTTACCACCAAGATCCTGGGCTGCTACTTACATCCATGTTAGTGTCTAAGGGTCAAACCATGTGTCAGGGTGATATAGGTCAGAGTGGCATGCACTGCTACTCAGGGCCTTGCATCATCAGAGCCTGGGCTAATTCCAAGGGCCATATCTGGGTCCTTGGCTGTGCCACAGTCTTGGCCTATATTGATGTCTGTGACTCCTGTTGCCACAAAGACAGTGATGAAAGGGCTGCACAGAATTGGTTCCACCCCTCACTGGCTGCATCACTAAAGGGAACTGCATCTTTCCACTAATGCAACACTCAGGGGAATAGGCCCTGCACCTCTCCTGGGCAAACAGTAGGGTTGACCCTGTTGGCCGATGATGCAGGTGAACCAGTACTGAAGGCATGAAAGTGGGAGAACTGACACTGACCTTACTATCCATCTGTTATGTGGTGTCATGGGTGAGAGCAGACTCTCCCCTCACTCTGTGACACCTACTGCAGATGGGTAGGATGGTCCCAGGGTCATGAGAGAAGAAAAGCAGATCCTGCAAGACTCAGGATAGCAGCCCTGTACCTTATCTGGGCAGCATAATAGTGCTGATCATGTTGATGAGGGCACGGGTATTCTGTCCCTATCAGTGTGTACTCTGGGACAATGGTCTTGTGCCCTATAAAGATTTGTCACTTGTATTAGTTTAATAAAACACTGATTGACCAGTAGCCTGGACAGAAGCATAGGAGGAACAACAAGAAACGGAGAATGCTGGGAAGAGGAAAGGCTCAGTCTGCAGTTGTCATCCAGACACAGAGGAAGCAAGATGAGAATGCCTCATTGATAAAAGGTACCAAGACATGTGGCTAATACAGACAAGGATTATGGGTTAATGTAAGATATAAGAAGTAATAAGAAGCCTGAGCTAATATGTTAACTAGTTTATAATTAATGTAAGCTTCTGTGTGTGTGTTTTTGGGACTGAACAACTGCAGGACTGGGAGGAACAGAAACCTCTGTTAAGAAATGACACCAGCATGGACAACTATATCCACATAAAACCCCGAGAGAGCTTGGGAAGTAATTCTGAACACACACACACACACACACAAAACAGTTAAGCATGTCTTCTTAGAGCATCGTTTTATTGTGTGCACTTTGTTTGGTAGTACAAGCACATCTCATTTAAGAGAGGCTTATTGACTCAGCTTTAGCTGCAAAAGCCTTACAGTTCTTTTAAGAATCCCCATGACCAAACACTTAAATGGTGTTTATAAATAGCCAACAGTATGCTATTTGGTGGTGGCAGGGACCTTGAAATTCCATAAAGTTGTAGCAATAAACATGGTTCCCACCAGTAACTCTGCCATGAAACTGCATTCTCAGAAAGCTAAAAATGGGTGGATCCAGTCATCAAAGCCACGGCTTTAATCCTAGCCATATCAATTAGAAAATTATAAACTCATGTGGTCAGAAAAAGAGAGACATACAGTAAACATAAATATAGACAAAAAACCCTCTAGACAGTTTACATTGTGTTTAAAAATATATGTAGTCTTGGGAGAGAAAAGAAAAAAAAGGATAAAGTCCTTAAAATAAAGAAAGAAAGAAAGAAAGAAAGAAAGAAAGAAAGAAAGAAAGAAAGAAAATAGTTAAAGTGTGGTGGCACACACCTTTAATTCCAGCATGTGGGAGACAGGTGGATCTCTATGAGTTCAAGGATAGTCTGGTCTACAGAGTGAGTTCCAGGACAGTCAAAGATACAAAGAGAAACTCTGTTCTCAAAAAAAAAACCAACAAAAATTAAAAATAAAAATAAAAGAAATAGAGTTTAAAATAAAGCCACGTGAAGATGAAAAATACACAGAGAATCTGGATATTCTATGTTATTGTAACATGAAGGGCCAATCCTGCTTGTTTGGGTTTTTGTCCTGCCAGGTACCCCACAACTGTTCAGTCCCAAAGAAAATCACACATAGGTCTCCATAAATTATAAGCTGATTGGCCCATTAGCTCTAGCCTCTCAC
>NW_004950400.1:0-1039 GCF_000317375.1 Microtus ochrogaster
CAGGGCCTTCACCAAGGAGAACAAAGTCATCCCAGAAGGGGCAGGGAGGGCATGGGCAGACCTGAATCACATTCAGACAGCACAGGAAGCCGGGGTGTGGGGTGTCTCCCTGGGGCTCTTCATAAGGAGCTGGAGCACACAGTCCTCTTTCTAGGACACAGAGGTCACCTCCTCCTGCATGTGGGATGTCAATCCCTGAGATAACTTGTATCAGACATCTGACTGCTGACAGCAATGACCATGGATCTTGTCCCTCCCCAGTCAACACTCAGACCTTTTCCAGCCCCTAGAAATAACTGCCACTACCTCCCTGGAGTAACTCCCACTTTCCCAGAGCATTGAGATCACAGGGCAGACTGGGCTCTGCTGGATTTTAGTGTCACAAGGAAATGCACTCTTGGCTATAGGAAATGCAGGGACAAGCCCCTGGGGTGAGCTGCTGTTCAGTAGGGGCACAGGACACTTCTCAGTCTATGGCTCCAAGCATGTTCTAGAACACTGAAAGAGAATGGAATAGAAGGATGGGAAGCAGCACTGACACCCAGCAACCACCCCCAGCCCATATGACTCCAGGAGGCTTCCTCCTCTGAGAGGAGGCTCAGTTCTGGGAAGAAAAGCAGAACAGACACCAGGGCAGCCAGGCTTGCCAGCAGCCTGAGAGGCAAACCTCCTGTCCAGAGGAAGAGCCTAGGCCACAGCAGAGACATGGAGCTCTCCTCAGCCCCTCTCCACAAAGGGCAGCTACCCTGGAGGGGACTCCTGCTGGCAGGTGAGGAGACATTCCTCAGGGGTGTGGACAGCAGGGGAGCTCAGAGACTGGATGGGGTCTTCTGGGAGGGGGACTGTGCCTGAGAGGAGACATCTGGCTTCTGCTTGAAGCCTGAGAGCAACAGGAAGCTCGCAGTGAATGTGAATTGGTAAGTGGGGAGGAACTCAGGGGTTCCCCACTGCAAGTTTATCAGCACTGGCCTCTGTACCCTGAAGACTGACTCCCACAAATGTGTCAGGGTGACTCTCCAAGTAAAACTCAAACTGGGAC
>NW_004950400.1:2645-3791 GCF_000317375.1 Microtus ochrogaster
TTAATTTAACCCATTTCTATCAATCCGTGTATAACCATGTGGCAGTGGCTTAGCAGCAAAGCATTTCAATCTCTGGTGGTGGATCCATGGCATCTTTCTGACTCTTTTCTTCTCCCAGCATTCAGTTCTGTCGTTTCCACCTACCTAATTTCTGCCCTATCATCAGGCCAAAGCAGTTTATTCATTAATGGTAATCAGAGTACACAGAGGGAAATCCCACATCACCTCATCTTTTTCTGTTTAAATAAAAAGGAAGGTTTTAACTTTAACATAGTAAAATTACATACAACTAAACAGGTATCAAGCAAGAATTACAGTTACAATATTTCTAATTACTTTATCTTTTATCAGAACTAAGGAAAATTGTAAGTATAACTATCTATCTATTATTTAACTCCATCAAAGACTCCAGAAGGATATAATATTAGCTAAGTAAACAAGAAGTACAGTGTAAGCAACTCCCCAAACTCTAGAAATGACAGAGACATCTCGCTACCTGGACAGTCACCCAAAGTTCTGTACCATTGGAGCATCCATCTTCAGCCCACAGGCCCATAGTATCCAGCAGACTTTTCCACGAAGCAAGAAATTTCAAAGACAGTTCTGCCTATACTGGCAGTTTGTCAGTCACATTTTTCTGTGTCCTACAGAATGTCTAGCAGACTCTTTCTGTTGTTTATGAAGCAGGAACCCCGAAGGATCATCTCACCTTTAGGCAAGTTCAGCAGTCATCTCTCTGCAGTTCCTGCATATTCTAGTCTTGCAGTCCAGGCAAGAGCAATTTCTTGCCCAAATGGCTCAGCAGACTCTTTGATGCCCATCTTCGTCTCAAAGTAATTGGTGCTGTCAGGAGCAGATGTGTCTCACTGTCATGAAAAGTCATAATTTTCTAAAACATTTAAATACCATATCCTGAAGGTTTCTGAAAGATTTGAAGAATACCCATCTAACTGAAATCTAATTCTATATGTCTAGAAAATCTAACTATGTTGAAATAGGAGCGGCAGGGCTGCGTCCCCAGTACCCGACCGCCTGCACGGCTAGCTTTATACCCGAAATAATTACACGGAAACTGTATTCTTTTAAACACTGCCTGGCCCCATTAGTTTCAGCCTCTTATTGGCTAGCTCTTACATATTAATCTAA
>NW_004950400.1:5360-6013 GCF_000317375.1 Microtus ochrogaster
TCGCTGCCTGGACAGTCACCCAAAGTTCTTTTGTACCGTTGGGGCATCTGTGTTCAGCCTTCAGGACCATAGTATCCAGCAGACATTTTCATGAAGCAGGAAATTCCAAAGACAGTTCAGTCACTTTCTGCTGTCCTGCAGAATGTCTCACAGACTCATTCATGAATCAGGAACCCTGAAAGACCATCTCATCTTTAGGCAAGTTTAGCAGTCCTCTCTCTGCAGGTTTTTTGTGTCCAGTTTAAGCAACAGTCCAGGCTAAAGCAGTTTATTGCCAAAATGGCTATCAAACTCCATAAGGAGCCTCTTTGATCCCCATCTTCCTCTTGAAGTAGATTGGTGCTGCCAGGAGCAGACGTGTCTCATTGTCATGGAAAGCCCTAAGTTATTAAAACATTTTAAATGCCATATTCTGCAGTCTTTGAAAGATATGAGGAATGTCTACCTAACTGAAATATATCTCTATATATCTAGAAAATCTAACTAATGTGACTACAAGCTTGACTATTATTGATGATTATCCATTAGCAACCTATATTTCCTAATTATACATTACATTTTTAAATGAACTATACAATCACAATACCTTAATCAATATCAGAAATACATATACATATAACAAAATTGACCTTAAAATCCATACCAATGCAAAA
>NW_004950401.1:0-483 GCF_000317375.1 Microtus ochrogaster
AAATCCTGGCTAGGAGGGGAAGATTAAGCCTTTTGGGCCTGACCGTTCAGCCGAGAAGAGGTGCCCATCCCGTGACAAGCCCGCACGTGAAAGAAAGAGGAGAAAGGAGGAAAAAAAGGCAGAAGAGGCCAGGAACACCAAATTCCTGGCGGGAAGTTGGAGACACCAAATCCCCAACTTGCAGGCAGAGCTATGGTCAACCAAGGAAGGAAGGGGGTAGAGAAAAAGTGGGGGGTAAACTCACGAATCGGTTGGCTGTGGAGGTGGCTGTGGAGGTGGCTGTGGGCAGGTTCCAGGTTGTAGACTTCATTCCCGGGAAGGAGGTTGTCCGTCACTCCGGGAGGCGCGCCAAGGCCCGAAGGCCGGGCCTCAGGTGGAAGGCCCGGGACAGGAAGTCCCCGAGTCGGCACCAATTGTTCTTCTTAAAAAAAAGAAAATTCAGAGAGGCAGGCTATTCTTCTTAAAACACGGGGCAGAGGACAG
>NW_004950401.1:2031-3022 GCF_000317375.1 Microtus ochrogaster
GGCCCTAAGTATTTAATTATTAAAAAACTTTTCATAACAAGAAGAGACAGGTTGGCTCCTTAGCAGCAACACTCTGCTTCCTCCAAAGAAGACAGAAGACACGCATGCAGAACAACGTCCTTCTGCAGTTTGCTTCGACTGCCAACTGCTGACCATTGGGCAAAACTGCCTTTTGTCTAAACTAAAGACCTCTAGATGTGTACGGAATCACTGGAATCGACAGCCTAGCTGCTCAGGTCAAGGTAGGCCTGTCTTCCTACAGATTTCTTAGCCCACAGGGTCTTCGGGAGCCTGGCAGGCCTGACGCTAACCAGCAAAGGTCAAGTGCAACCTTCAGTGACCATGGAAGACCCAAAAGAGAAGCTCTGGGTACCAACCAAGTAAGTTCTCTGTCATTTTTTAAATCAGTAACTCAAGTAAAATCTTATCCTTCTCAAAGATCTCTGACAGTTTGATAGCTGAGAGGTTTTTCCAGGTTACCTCACCAAATAAATTTCAAATCAAATTTCTCTCTTATGCTGCCTTCCATGTGTCTAAAACTTCTGTTTTCACAAACCCAAGGAGTTCTTGTGAGTTCCAGGAAGCCAAATTAAAGGATCTTAAACAGGTCAGATACCCCCTTGATTCCCTGGTCCAAATTTTTTTTTCTTTAATTTAACTTTGTTCTTTGTTCTGCCAATACCTTAAATAGGGTAAGGGACACCAGACATTTCCATGCCACAGACACCTGGTTGGGAGCAAAGAGACCAGCTATGCCAAGATGTGGCCAACACCCAGCCTTCTCTCAGGTTCCCCCCCAAAGATGACACCCACAAATCAGCCGGAAGCAGTCTTGAGAATTTGCTGCCCCAATTCCATCAAACTGTGGTGTCTAATCTCCTGCTTTTTTTTTTTTAAATTTTTCGAGACAGGGTTTCTCCGTAGCTTTTTGGTTCCTGTCCTGGAACTAGCTCTTGTAGACCAGGCTGGCCTCGAACTCACAGAGATCCGC
>NW_004950401.1:5347-6010 GCF_000317375.1 Microtus ochrogaster
ACACACACACACACACAAAAAAAAAACCTGTCCTGAAAAACTAAAACCAAAATGAAAAAAAAAAAAAGAGAGAGAAATTCTTTCCAACCAGTACAGAGATCTCTGAAGGCTGGTTGTATTGGTGAGGCCTGAGGAATAGTGGCAAAGTCTTAGAAAACTCTCAACCCAGGACAAATGACTGAGATATTTACTTAACATATCAAAGCAGACCTGGCCACCAGATTCTCCCAGCATCCCCCAGTCCCTTCGTGTTACAGGGTATAGCTTCATCAAACCCCTCCCCTTAGGACTCAGGGAGCTATAGATAGAGAAGGAAGAAAGATTTTGAAGGCTAGAGGGGGTGGATGGTCCCAAGGAGACAGTATCTTAGAGACACAACAGGACTAATGCACATTTGAACTTGCAAAGACTGGCAGCGTGCACAGGGCCAAGCCAGAAGGGACCCCAGCCCCACGAGGGGCAAGTGGGCACCATCTCCTATGCATAACCAAAACGTTTTCTCCAATTGACATCTGCTTGCAGAGGAACAACTAGTTCTCTCCAAAGGCGTTTGACTGAGTATATTAACCACACTTAAAGGCAGGGCATGAATTCAATGGCATTTCTGTTGACATTTTTTCTCATACTACTTTGCCTGAACATCTTTTTTTTTAATTTTAAAGA
>NW_004950402.1:0-568 GCF_000317375.1 Microtus ochrogaster
TCCACAGGTGTGCAGTGTGGTCCTTTGCAGCATGACCATGAACAGATACTGAGTAGCAGCCTGCAAAAGAGAAGCAGGGTTTCCAAGGGCATGTCCTGTGGTCCTTTGCAGCATGGCCATGAACACCTTCTGAGGATCAGGGCTTCCAAGAGCGTGTACTGTGGTCCTTTCCAGCATGGCCATGAGCAGCAGGGCTCCCAAGAGCGTGTCCTGTGGTCCTGTGCTGTATGTCCATGAATACCACCTGTGGAAATCTCCAGCATGGCCATGAGCAGCAGGGCTCCCAAGAGCGTGTCCTGTGGTCCTGTGCTGTATGTCCATGAATACCACCTGTGGAAATCAAGGCAGAGAAAATGGTCTGCCCACAAATGACTGCAGAACAAGTATTAGAAAAGCAAACAATACAAAATCCACATGGAAAAATTCCAGGTCACCCAGGTTATGTCTGATGTAAGTCTAAAAATTAAAACAAGTCATGGAAGCTGTAAAGCCATAGGAGAAACCCACACAGCCTCGTGCCCTATGGCCAGGAAGCCTGAGACACAGAATCACACAGGGAAGATGACCT
>NW_004950402.1:1723-3394 GCF_000317375.1 Microtus ochrogaster
GACCCCAATTGGCCATTGTGTACCAGTGGCCCCAGAATTTGGAGGAGCTGGATCTCTGGCAGCGGTGAGTATGGCACGTATGAATGACCCAGGAGACTGTTTTGAGGACAGCTAATATATTGGAATAGCGGGGCTAGCTTATATAGCATGGCCACACCCCTGCTGCCAGCTCCCATACAGTGCCAGGTATCAGGCCCTGATGGCTATCCCCAACCACCCCACATACAACCCAAATTATCGAGTTCTGCTGGCCACTTCCCCACCTGCAGTTGCCCCATATTTAGTGCTTGACATTATGCCCTGCTGGACACCCCACAGCCTCCATGGTCATGCGTATATTCCTAGGTACCAGAGGCTGCCAGCCATGCCTCCCATCACGACTCCAATAGGCCCTACTGGAACCCCACCCCATCATACCCCATGCAACTAGGTACCTACCCTGATACACAACTTCCTAAGTTCATAAATATCTCAGTATTGACTCTGCTGTATACTCCTTAGACTCTGCTCATATGCAATATCAGGTGTAGGCCCTGCAAGATCCCTCCCACATACACTGTTGACACCATGCTGGAAGCTCTCTCAGCACCTGGGCAAAACACAAAAGTTACTATGTATTTGGTCTGATGGACATCCTTCCCTGCTGACATCATACTTACACAGCTTAACACAGGTGCTGGACTCCTTCTGCCATCCCACACAAAGTGTTACCCATCAGGCCCTCCTGGAAACACGCTTTGGCCCTCTTACCACTCAAAACACACCACTCCTTTCCAGCCATGCTGAACAGTCCTCTGCCGTGGCCCAGTAGTGTATGTGGTATAGCAGAAAGGTAGGATGGCAAGCAAGGCTGGATACCTACAAGTTTATATGTGGCAGTGACCCGCGTTCCACCAGTGTCTGAAATATAGCCAAGTATGTTGACCTGAAGTAGGAGCTGGGATGGTACAGTGATCCCTACTGTACTATGTGTGATGGAGGAGTGTTCGTGTCCAGCTGGATTGGATACAGGCACTGGATGTGCACTCGCCATGGAGGTGGAGGTCATATTCAGCTTGACCTGATAACTATATCCTGACATAGGCTTATGTGGGATGGTGGCCCAGGGACCGGATGCTGAGCAGTGTTTGGAGGGTGACACGTAGGCACCTAGTGGGATCTATTATGCACTGCTGTATTTGCGGAGGCCTCCGTGTCCAGAAGATGAGATCTTGTATCCCGATCCACAGGCAGGCAGAGAGACTGGGGCTGGCACAGGGAGGTGAGTGGAGATATGTAGATGAGAGATTTTTAGGCAGGCTCCCCTTACACCAGAAACCTCCCAGGGGTGCACAAATGACTGTTGATGGTGAATTAGTGACTTTGGAAATGGGAGCCAACCCGAATAGAAAAAGGAAAACTGGGAGTCTAGGCAGTCCTGGAAAAGGAAAATCCTCTGGATCAGGGAAGATTGAACTGGTGGTAGAAATGAAGAAGATACGGCCTCTAAAGGGGTTCACACAGGTACTGCCATGAAGGGATTGTAACTGGGGTTTTTTCTCCCACCCGCTAGTTCCCCCATAACCACTCTGAGGCTTAATATTAATTACAAACTGATTGGCCATGGCAGACTTACTACCTGCTCGCTCTTACATTTACATTCACCCGTTTCTATTAATCTGTGTATCGCCA
>NW_004950402.1:3982-6008 GCF_000317375.1 Microtus ochrogaster
GGTTCTTACTGTGGGGCAAGAGGCTAGTGTAATCTGTGATTTCTACAAATAGTAGGTGAAAGTTTTGGACCCACAAAGGTCCTAGGAGGGAAAGAGAGGTGGCTCAGAAGGTCCGACAGGTGGAGGTGATAGGCCCAAGGATGTTAGCCTTGCGAGCTTCATGAGTTTGGATGTTGCCCCCAAGGCCCTCAAACATGGCTGCTATTCAGTGACCCTCAGTGGCTTAAAGATGGTGTACTATCTTATTCCAGTGTTTCTGATGTTTTATCCTAAGAAACACATAAAATGGTTTATTCTAGTCAGAATTAACCAACACCATATTCTATTTTTTCTGGTGGTTTTTGTTTGTTTTACCTATATTAAGGAAATACATTTCCTTTGATTCATGTATGTTAGAACTGTTTTTTTTAAAATAGGAAACTAGTACATGTGAAGTTTTCCCTCTTTTGATTATATGTAACTTTTAGGAAGCTTGTACAAAACTATAAAATATTAAAATGGATAATAAAAGATTAATGGATATAGGTTTTGCTCCCCCAACTGGTGTGCCTTTCATGGATACCTGAATTATGCCCCAACTTGTTGAATTGTAGAAAGTCAAGGAGCAGGCAGGAGTGCTCATCTGTAGATGACAGTGACTGAAGACTGCCATGCGTTGCTGCTTTCTGGTTTGTTTAGATCTTTTTATGTGTGCATGTGCATCTGTGAAACTATGAACACACACATGTATTTATATGTCTGAATGCTGGAACAGGTATGTTTGTGTGTGTTGTTCAATCCACAGACACAAAACTCATTGAGCCCTCATGCTCTATGATGGGCCAATGGGCACCACTATGGTGTGATGGCATAGGCTTGTTCATGCTTCATTCTATGCATGGACCCTCCATGCTTATACAGCACAGATGGTGTCTAAATGGCATTAATGATACAGTAGAGTCCATGATCCTCTCCTGTTTGCATTGTAGTTCATGGTACCTGTATTAGGCAGATGGCTAGATTTTCAATGAACTTGCCAAACAGGAGCCCCAACATACAACATAAGAACAGCATCTGTAGCTGGTCATGGTAGCACACACCTTTAATCCCAGTACTCGGGAGGCAGAGGCAGGCAAATCTCTGAGTTTAAGGCCAGCCTGGCCTACAAAGTGAATTCTGGAATGGGGGCCATTATACAGAGAAACTATCTCATAAAACAAAAGCAAACAAATGAAAAATAAAGAATAGTATCTGTGTCTGCTAAATACCTGAAACAGGATCAAGAGATAGCAATAAATGTTGACTGTTGATCAAGAAATAAACAAGTTGGTGGTGGTTCACTCCACCTCAAAATCAGGATGGTGGTCTGTTCAGACAATCTTTTTTGTACACTGTATGAAGAAGTATCTCTGTCCTTCCTTACCTGCCTAAGGTACCTTTTGATTAGTTTAATAAAGAGCTGAATGGCCAATAGACAGGTAGCAAAGCATAGGAGGGACTTCCAAGGAGAGAAAGGAACTCTGGGAAAGAATCTGACACACAGGAGATTCCTCAGCCAGATGCAGAGGAGTTTGATCTATGGTACTGAGGAGAGGAGAGATAATGAACCACGTGGCAGACCATAGGATGATATAAATGAGTTAATTAGGAGCTAGTTTGCAACAAGCCTAAGCTAAAGCCAAGCTTTAATAATTGTTAAGAGTCTCCATGTCACTATTCAGGAGCTGGTGGTCCAAAGAAAGAGTTGTCATACTTGATGCCCATCATGGAGCACATTTATCCAAGCATAGTGCCCAAAAATGCTGAGAGAAGCTCCAGACAAGGAGCTGGATGTGGCTCCCTAGCAACAGCAGTTCCTCAGACAGGCTCTGTGCTTGTGATAAACAGAAGCACGGCTCCTTTAAGAGGCCTTGCTGTGCAGCCAAGCACTTGAGTGGGTCCTGTGAGCAGCTGGTGTGCTCCCTACTACCTGAGTGAAAGCTAGGTGGAAATGCCTGCCCACCATGGGCCCAGCAACTTCCCAGAGCAGTGGAGGTAGTCACCCCAG
>NW_004950403.1:0-463 GCF_000317375.1 Microtus ochrogaster
GCTTGTTCTTGAGGGTCAGAAAAGAGTCCTTCACCTAGAATTTTATCTATGGAAATGTCATTTCCCTTTGTCTTTTCTTGATGTTCTAAACGTCTAGCCTCTTTCCTGAATAAGCATTTCCATCTTAATTCCGGCCCACTCTCAAGGACTGCAGCAGTCAGTTGTAGCCAATCCGAAGGGGTGGCTCTGTTTATCATGGCCCAAGATTTTAGCATCTCTTTAAAAAAAGAGGCATGCATTCCAAAAGACATGACAGCCTGTTTAATTTCTTTTAGATCATTTATGCGAACAGGCTCCTATGTATCTTCCTTGATGACCCTAGGGTTTTTGGAACCAATCACCTTCTCTGTTGTTATTTCTGGAAAAGCAGATAAAGCCATAGGTAGAGCTTTGTGGAAATTGTCCCAGAGGGATTTACCCACAGGTGTAGTTAAAATTTGCCTTTCTACCATGTGTTCTTCTT
>NW_004950403.1:3438-6006 GCF_000317375.1 Microtus ochrogaster
TCTACCTGTCTGCTTTTATGCCAATAAAATACTTTTATGCCAATAAAATACTGATATTTTAGTTAATCTTGTATTCTGACACATTACTGAAGGTTTTTCTTTTTTACAACTTTGTGTGGTTTGGGTAACAGAAAAACTGTAGCCATGTAAAAGGAGCTTGGCAATGTTCCTTCTGATACTATTGTGTGGAACAATTTGAAGAGCATTGATATTAGCTCTTCTTTAAAATTCTAGTAGAATTCTACACTGAAACCATCTGACACTGGGCCTCTTTTGAATTTGGAGATTTTAACGACTGCTTCAATTTCCTTGGGGATTATAGGTCTATTTAAATTGTTCATCTGGTCATGATTTCATTTGGATATGTGGTACCTATCCTGAACATTGCTCACTTCTTGTAAATTTTCTAATTTTGGGAGTATAGGTTTTTGAAGTATAACCTAATGAATCTCTAAATTTCCTTGCATTTCTGATTTTGTTAATTTGAATATTCTGTATGCCTTTTGATTGGTTTGGATAAGAGTTTGTCTATCTTGCTGATTATAGTGGCATTTCTTTTGTATTTTAATAAATAAGGCTTGACTGAAAGTCAGAAAAATAAAGCAGTCACATTGGCCAGCCTTAAAGACCATGAATCAATGACACACACCTTTAATCCCAGTAGCCACACTAGTTTGCCATAGAAACCAGGCAGTAGCTGTGCACGCCCTTAATCCCAGAACTAGAGAGTATTATAAAATGGGAGGAAACAGCTCTCAGTCTCTGTCTCATTCTGAAGTTGCCTGGAGGCAGGATCACCATTTTCAAACTGAGGTTGAGGTAGGAGCCAGGGGCTGGCTGCTTTGGTTTTCTGGTCTTCGGGTTGAACCCCAATATCTGTCTATGAGTTTTTATTAATCATGCTTCAGTTGATTTTTCAAGGAACCAACTGATTGTTTCATTGATTCTTCACATTTTTCTCTTTATTTCTATTTTTATTGATTTCAGCCCTGAGTTTCATTTACTGCACTCTGTTCCTTCTGGGTGAGTTTGCTTCTTTTTGTTCTCAATATTTCAGGTGTGATGTTAAGTCACTACTGTGAGATTTCTCCTAATTCTTTATGTAGGTATTTAGTACTAAGAACTTTCTTCTTAACAATGATTTCAAAGTGTCCCATAAGTTTGGGTATATAGTATATTTATTTCCAATGAACTCTAGAAAGTCTTATTTTCTTTATTTCTTCCTTGGCTCACTGGTGATTCTGTTGAGTGTTATTCCATTTCCATGACTTTGTAGGCTTTCTGTAGTTTGTGTTCTTGAATTATAACTTTAAACAATGGTGATCTGATAAGATAAAGGCTTTTTGTTTTCCAATTTTTTGTATCTGTTGAGATTTGCTTTGTGACCAAGTATGTGGTCAGTTTTTGAGAAGAAAACATGAGGTGCTGAGAAGAAGGTTTAATCTTTTGTGTTTGGATGGAATGTTTTATAGATGTCTGTTAAGTCCATTTGAGTCATTACATCTGTTAGTTTCCTTATTTCTCTGTTAATTTTCTGTCTGGCAGACCTGCCCATTGATGAGAATGGGGTGCTAAAGTCTCCTACTATTAGTGTTTGGGGTTTGATCTGTGATTTAAGCTTTAGTAATGTTTCCTTTATATATGCCATTGTATTGGGGATATATATGTTCAGAATAGAGACTTTATCGTGATGAATTTTTCCTCTGAGGAATATGAAATATCCTTCTCTATTTCATTTGATTAATTTTATTCTGAAGTCTATTTTGTTAGATACTAGGATACTTACACCAATTTGCTTCATAGGTCCATTTGATTGGAAATTCTTTTGCCAACCATTTTCTCTAAGATAACGTCTGTCTTTGAAGTTGAATGTATTTCTTGTATGCAAAAAGAAGGTCAGCTCCTGTTTTCATTCTGTTAACTTGTGTCTTTCTATAGGTGAATTGAGTCCATTGATATTAAGTGATGTTTATGACCAGTGATCGTTAATTCCTGTTATTTTTTGGTGGTAGTGTGTGTGTTATTGTTGTTTGGGATTTGATGATGGGGAATTATCTATTTCCTGTGTTTTGTTGGTGCAGCTAACTTTCTTGGGTTGGAGTTTTCTTCTAGTATTTTCTGTAGGACTGGATCTGTGGCTAGGTATTGTTTAAATCTGGTTTTGTCATAGAATATCCTGTTTTCTCCATCTATGGTGATTGAAAGTTTTGCTGGATATATTATTCTGGACTGGCATACATGATCTGTTGGTGTCTGCAAAATGTCTGTTCAGGACCTTCTGGCTTTCAGAGTCTCCATTGAAAAGTTGACGGTTATTCTGATGGGTCTGCCTGTATATTTACTTGGTCTTTTTTCTTTTTAGTTCTTAATATTCTTCCTTATTCTGTATGCTTAGTGTTTTGGTTATTATGCAGTGATAGGGACTATTTTTGGTTCAGTCTATTTAGTTTTCTGTAAGCTTCTAATATTCATAGGCGTATTCTTCTTTAGGTTGGAAAAGTTCTCTTCTATGTTTTGTTGAATTTGCTTTCTGTGCCTTTGAGTTGCTGTTCTTTTCCTTCTTCTATC
>NW_004950404.1:0-489 GCF_000317375.1 Microtus ochrogaster
ATGTAAATATTGTAATTTTTACTTGATAATTGTTTTGTTATATGTAATTTTACTATGTTAAAGTTAAAGCCTTTCTTTTTTGTTTAAACAGAAAAGGGGGAAATGATGGAGGAGGGTCATCTTTCTGTCTGTTGTTTCATTGGTTAAGTAATAAAGAAACTGCTTGGCCTCATAGCTTAGAACATAGGTGGGTGGACTAAACAGAACAGAATGCTGGGAGGAAGAGGAAGTGAGGTAAGATGCCTCAGACAGACACCATACAGTTCATCGCCAGGGCAGATGCGATGTAGCTCCAACCCAGGATGGACATAGGCTAGAATCTTCCCAGTAAGCGTACCTTGGGGTGCTATACACATTATTAGAAATAGGCTAGTCCAGGTGCGAGAGTTAGCCGAGAAGAGGATAGATATAACAGGCCAAGCAGTGTTTAAAAGAATACAATTTGTCTGTTGTTATTTCGGGACATAAGCTAGCCAGGCGACCAGG
Source organism: Microtus ochrogaster (assembly GCF_000317375.1). NCBI lineage: Eukaryota > Metazoa > Chordata > Mammalia > Rodentia > Cricetidae > Microtus > Microtus ochrogaster. The sequence continues at coordinate 487 of NW_004950404.1, forward strand.
AGC
>NW_004950404.1:4729-6003 GCF_000317375.1 Microtus ochrogaster
ATTGTGAGGCTGGATATTTAAGTTTCCTGAATATTGCCAAGAGTTCCCTCATATACAGATATCCTCATAAGACTTTTAAGTACCGTGTCTGGCCTTTCTTCTCCTATGGTCAAATAATACCATAGGAAGTTGTAAGAGAGTTTTCATCGTTTTTAAGTATTTCCTATTGTAATGATATAAGTTTTATTATATTAAATATTAAAATACTACTAAGTGAAAAAAATAATAAGTACCATAAAAATAGAGAATCTGCAGAAGTCATTCCACCAAGATGGCCAACATTGTTAACTGAAGTGTATGAAGCTCAAGCTTTTCTTCTATGAGCAACCATTGCCTGAAGATAAATATAAATATTAAATTATCTCTACATGTAACATTAAATGGTGAAGATTCAACACCTCTTCCATCTGAGCATGAAGGTGTTGCCCATCATGTGAACATCTGGATCATGAGCTGAGATTAGTTATGCAGTGAGAAATACTCAGATGTGAGTTTACCTATGACTGCTTGAGTGGACACTCTGTCCTAAGACTTGTCTGTCTAAATGGGGCTAACATAGCCATTAGTGATTATTTCTGTGGTTTTCACCATTTATTAACATCTAGCAGTAGTAATTCTCTTTGCAAGTAATGATAAATCACTCATGCTAGGTGGCACTCTTCTATCGTAGAAATTAGCAAACTTTCTAAGTGTCTGAGGACAGGAGGGAATTTCTTAGGCAAAAGGGGAAGGGAGGCAAGATTCAAGAGAGTGTCAGACAGATAGGTAGATTGTCCTGCTGGGTTCTACCCTAATTAAGATTTCTGAGGCAACAGAAATTTGATTCTCTCTATTATTTCTTGATTCTTCTATCTTTCCTCCCAAAAATGCACCCCAACTATCATGACTTACTTACCAGTCCATGATACTTTTCCACTTGGAAGTATAAACCCAAAGTTATTTTATACTTTTTGTTCTTCAGTGAGCTTACTATTTATTAAGGATTAAAACCAATGTGCTATAAATCCTTTAGACCAGAATAGAATTAAACTATTGCTTGGAAATAAAAGTCATCACACTTTGAACATCTTCCAGTTATTTTTAGGCTCATTTGTTGGTTGGCTTTACTTTTCACCTAACTGTGTGTTAGCATGCCCCGTGATGTTCTGAAATTGTAAAGGTTTTGTTCCTGAATAAATTTACAGATATGTTTTATGTGTGTGGACACACAAGGCCAATTACAGACGCCTTTCGTGTTTGCTCTCCATTTTGTATTTGAGACAATGTTTCTTATT
>NW_004950405.1:0-2805 GCF_000317375.1 Microtus ochrogaster
GTGGGAGGCTGGGAGGAGGCGGAAAAATTTTTTTTTCTTTCTTAATAAAAAAAAAAGAAAAAAAAGAAAAATAAACTATTAAGACATGAAAAAAAAGAAAGTGTATTTCATGAAATGCTTTTGTGAGAAACGCACATGTGTTTCTCTGAAAAGAGAAGCTGTTGTTTGAGATATGTCAAAGTATTGAGAGAAATAAGAACAGTGTTCCTCTTCTCTGTAGAAGCTTTACTTTGAAAGAAAATCACGTTCATTTGAAAGTGTATGAATTTCATCAAATGCTTTGGTGAGAAACACATAAGTGATTCTCTGAGAAGAAGAGCCATTGTTTGTGATGTGTCAAAGTATTGTTAGAAGTGAGAACATTGTTCCTTTTCATTGTAGAACCTTTATCTTGAAAGATATTCAGGCTGTTTTGAAAGTGTATCAATTTTGTAAAATGCTTTATTGAGAAACGCACATGTGTTTCTCTGAATAGAGAAGCTGTTGTTTGAGATATGTCAAAGTATTGTTAGAAGTAAGAACAGTGTTCCTAATCTCTGTAGAAGCTTTACTTTGAAAGAATATCACGTTCTTATTGAGTGTATGAATTTCATGAAACGCTTTTGTGACAAAAGCAAATGAGTTTCTCTGAGAAGAAGAGCTGTTGTTGTGATGTGTCAAAGTATTGTTAGAAGTGAAACTAGTGTTCCTTTTCACTGTAGTAGCTTTACTTTGAAAGATATTCATGTTCTTATTAATCATATGAATTTCATGAAAAGTGTTTGTGAGAAACGCACATGTTTTTCTCTGAAAAGAGAAGTGGTTGGTTGAGATATGTCTAAGTATTTTCAGAAGTGAGACCAGTGTTCATTTTCACTGTAGAAGCTTTACCTTGAAAGATATTCATGTTCTTTGAAAGTGTATCAATTTCGTAAAATGCTTTTGTGAGAAACACACACGTGTTGCTCTGAAAAGAGAACCGGTTGGTTGTGACTTGTCAATTTATTGTTAGAATTGAGACCAGCGTTTCTTTTCACTGGAGAAGCTTTACCTTGAAAGATATTCACGTTCTTTTGAAAGTGTATGAATTTCATGAAATGCTTTTGTGAAAAAAGCACATGTTTTTCTCTGAGAAGAAGAGCCATTGTTTATGAAGTGTCAAAGTATGGTTAGAAGTGAGAACGGTGTTCCTTTTCTATGTAGAAGCTTTACCTTGAAAGATATTCACATTCTTTTGAAAGTGTATTTCATGAAATGCTTTGTGAGAAACACACATGTGTTTCTCTGAAAAGAGAAGCTGTTGTTTGAGATATGTCAAAGTATTGAGAGAAGTAAGAACAGTGTTCGTGTTCTCTGTAGAAGCTTTACTTTGAAAGAAAATCACGTTCATTTGAAAGTGTATGAATTTCATCAAATGCTTTTGTGAGAAACGCACAAGTGATTCTCTGAGAAGAAGAGCCATTGTTTGTGAAGTGTCAAAGTATGGTTAAAAGTGAGAACGGTGTTCCTTTTCTGTGTAGAAGCTTTACCTTGAAAGATATTCACGTTCTTTTGGAAGTGTATGAATTTCATGAAATCCATTTTTGAATAACGCACATGTGTTTCTCTGAGAATAGAAGTGTTTGGTTGAGATATGTCTAAATATTTTCAGAAGTGAGACCAGTGTTCATTTTCACTATAGATGCTTTACCTTGAAAGATATTCAGGTTCTTTGAAAGTGTATCAATTTCGTAAAATGCTTTTGTGAGAAACACACATTTGTTTCTCTGAAAAGAGAAGCAGATGTTTGAGATATGTCAAAGTATTGTTAAAGTTGATACCAGTGTTTCTTTTCACTGTAGAAGCTTGAAAGATATTCACGTACTTTTGAAAGTATATGAATTTCATGAAATGCTTTTGTGAGAAACGCACAAGTGATTCTCTGAGAAGAAGAGCCGTTGTTTGTGATATGTCAAAGTATTGTTAGAAGTGAGGATGGTGTTCCTTTTCACTGTAGGTGCTTCACTTTGAAAGATAATCACGTTCTTATTGAGTGTATGAATTTAATTAAATGCTTTTGTGAGAAAAGCATATGGTTTTATCTGAGAAGAAGAGCCGTTTTTGATGCGTCAAAGTATTGTTAGAAGTGAGAACATTGTTCCTTTTCATTGTAGCAGCTTTTCCTTGAATGATATTCAGGTTCTTTTAAAAGTGTATCAATTTCATAAAATGCTTTTGTGAGAAACGCACATGTGTTTCTCTGAAAAGAGAAGCAGTTGGTTGAGATATGTCAAAGTATTGTTAAAATTGAGACCAGTGTTTCTTTTCACTGTAGAAACGTTACCTTGAAAGATAGACACATACTTTTGAAAGTGTATGTATTTCATGAAATGCTTTTTTGAGAAACGCACATGTGTTTCTCTGAAAAGAGAAGCCATTGTTTGAGATATGTCAATGTATTGATAGAAGTAAAAACAGTGTTCCTATTCTCTGTAGACGCTATACTTTGAAAGATATTCACGTTCTTTTGAAAGTGTATGAATTTCATGAAATGCTTTGGTGAGAAACGCAGAAGTGATTCTCTGAGAAGAATAGCCATGGTTTGTGATGTGTCAAAGTATTGTTAGAAGTGAGAATGTTGTGCCTTTTCACTGTAGAAGATTTACTTTGAAAGATAATCACGTTCTTTTGAAAGTGTATGAATTTCATGAAATGCTTTTGTGAGAAACGCACATGTGTTTCTCTGAGAAGAAGAGCGATTGTTGGTGAAGTGTCAAAGTATTGTTAAAAGTGAGAACAGTGTTCCTGTTCAATGTAGAAGCTTTACCTTGAAAGATATTCACGTTC
>NW_004950405.1:3319-5296 GCF_000317375.1 Microtus ochrogaster
TCAAAGTATTGTTAGAAGTGAGAACAGTGTTCCTGTTCTATGTATAAGCTTTACCTTGAAAGATATTCACATTCTTTTGAAAGTGTATGAATTTCATGAAATGCTTTTGTGAGAAACGCAGAAGTGATTCTCTGAGAAGAATAGCCATGGTTTGTGATGTGTCAAAGTATTGTTAGAAGTGAGAACGTTGTTCCTTTTCACTGTAGCAGCTTTACTTTGAAAGATAATCACGTTCTTATTGAGTGTATGAATTTCATCAAATGCTTTTATGAGAAATGCACAAGTGATTCTATTTGAAGAGCCATGTTTGTGATGTGTCAAAGTATTGTTAGAAGTGAGAACATTGTTCCTTTTCATTGTAGCAGCTTTACCTTGAACGATATTCAGGTTCTTTTGAAAGTGTATCAATATGTTAAAATGCTTTTGTGAGAAACGCACATGTGTTTCTCTGAAAGGAGTAGTGGTTTGTTGAGATATATTAAAGTATTATTAAAATTGAGACCAGTGTTTCTTTTCACTCTAGAAGCATTACCTTGAAAGATATTAATGTTCTTTTGGAAGTGTATGAATTTCATGAAATGGTTTTGTGAGAAACACACATGTCATTCTATGAAAAAAGAAGCAGTTGGTTGAGATATGTAAGTATTGTTGGAAGTGAGACCAGTATTCATTTTCACTGTAGAAGCTTTACCTTGTAAGATATTCATGTTCTTTTGAAAGTGTATGAGTTTCGTGAAATGCTTTTGTGAGAAACGCACATGTGTTTCTCTGAAAAGAGAAGCAGTTGATTGAGATATGTCAAATATTGGTAGAATTGAGACCAGTGTTTCTTTTCACTGTAGAAACTTTACCTTAAAAGATATTGACGTTCTTTTGAAAGTGTATGAATTTCATGAAATGCTTTTGTGAGAAACGCACATGTGTTTCTCTGAAAAGAGAAACCATTGTTTGAGATATTTCAAAGATTTGTTAGAAGAAAGAACAGTGTTTCTATTCTCTATAGAAGCTTTAGTTTGAAAGATAATCACGTTCTTTGGAAAGTGTATGATTTCATGTAATGCTTTATTGAGAAACGCAAAACTGATTCTCTGAGAAGAAGAGCCGTAGTTTGTGATGTGTGAAAGTATTGTTAGAAGTGAGAACAGTGTTCCTTTTCACTGTAGAACCTTTACTTTGAAAGATAATTCCGTTCTTATTGAGTGTATGACTTTCATGAAAAGCTTTTGTGAGAAAGGAACAAGTGATTCTTTGAGAAGAAGAGCTGTTGTTTGTGATGTGTCAAAGTACTGTTAGAAGTTAGAACTGAGTTCCTGTTCTATGTAGAAGCTTTACCTTGAAAGATATTCATATTCTTTTGAAAGTGTATGAATTTCATGAAATGCTTTTGTAAGAAACGCACAAGTGATTCTCTGAGAAGAAGAGCCGTTGTTTGGTAATGTGTCACAGTATTGTTAGAAGTGAGACTAGTGTTCCTTTTCACTGTAGAAGCCTTACTTTAAAAAATAATCACATTCTTTTGAAAGTGTATGAATTTCATGAAATGCTTTTGTGAGAAACGCACATGTGTTTCTCTGAAAAGAGAAGCAGTTGGTTGAGACATGTCAAAGTATTGTTGGAAGTGAGAACAGTGTTCCTTTTCACTGTAGAAGCTTTATTTGAAAGATAATGACGTTCATATAAAGTGTATGAATTTCACGAAATGCTTTTGTGAGAAACGCACATTTCTTTCTCTGAAAAGAAGCAGTGGGTTGAGATATGTCTAAGTATTGTTAGAAGTGAGACCAGTGTTCAATTTCACTGTAGAAGCTTTACCTTGAATGATATTCACGTTCTTTTGAAGTGTATGAATTTCATGAAATGCTTTTGTGAGAAATGCACAATTGATTCTCTGAGAAGGAGTGTCATGGTTTGTGATTTGTCAAAGTATTGTTAGAAGTGAGAACGGTGTTCCTTTTCACTGTAGAAGCTTTACTTTGA
>NW_004950405.1:5396-6002 GCF_000317375.1 Microtus ochrogaster
TTGTGAGAAACACACATGTGTTTCTCTGAAGATAAGAGCTGTTGTTTGTGAAACGTAAAAGTATTCTTTGAAGTGAGACCAGTGCTGCTTTTCACTGTAGAAGCTTTACTTTGAAAGATAATCACGTTCTTACGAAAGTCTATTAATTTCATGAAATGCTTTTATGAGAAACACACATGGGTATCTCTTAAAGAGAAGCCATTGTTTGAGATAAATCAAACTATTTTTAGAAGTAAGACCAGTGTTGCTTTTCACTGTAGAAGCTTTACTTTGAAGGAAAATAACATTCTTTTGATAGTGTATGAATTTCATGAAATGCTTTTCTGAGAAACACACATGTGTTTCTCTGAAAAGAGAGCAGTGTTTTTTGAAACTTGAAAAGTATTGTGAGAAGTGAGAAAAGTGTTCTTTTCTCTGTAGAAGCTTTTCTTTTAAAGAAAATCACATTCTTTTGAAAGTGTATGAATTTCATGATATGCTTTTGTGAGAAACACACATGCGTTTCTCTGAAGAGAAGAGCTGTTGTTTGGGAAAAGTAAAGCATTCTTAGAAGTGAGACCAGTGTTCCGTTTCACTGTAGAAGCTTTACTTTGAAAGATAATCACG
>NW_004950406.1:0-6002 GCF_000317375.1 Microtus ochrogaster
TAGACTTAACCTCATAAAGAGAACTTCTTGGATTCTCTCCTGGATTGTATATGACACTCCAATAACTGGAGCCTGTACATTTTATACTGATGCAAATAAATCAGGGAAGGCATGTTACAAATCAGAAGAATTAAGAAAGGTAGAACAAAAGATATTCTCATGTTGCTAAGGGATTTTAAAGAACCTCTTAATATAGTTACTGATTCACAATATGCAGAAAGAGTGTCTTACATATTGAAACTGTTGAATTTATATTAGATGATATGGAATTGACTTTATGATTCATCCATGTGCAAGACATAATCAGGAATAGGCTTTGTCCTATATACGTAACACACATCTGTTCCCATACAGGTCTGCCAGGTCCTCTAGAACAAGATAATGGAGAAATTGATCAGTTATTGATTGGAAGTGTATTGCAGACTAACTCAAAAAGGTACTCAAAGGAATGAAATCTGTCAAATGGATGTGTTCCACTTTGCAGAATTTGGAAAATTAAAATATGTACACCACACTATTGACACTTATTCAAGTTTTCAGTGGGCAACTGCTTTAAGCTCAGAAAAGGCTGATTCAGTAATCACACATTTATTACAAGTTATGGCTATCATGGGTACACCTGTAGGAGGGAGGGCATGCTTGTTCATCCCAGCCACCTGGCGAGCTTTGCTCCAAAGTAAACACACAGAAACTGTATTAATTAAATCACTACTTGACCAATTAGCTCTAAATAATTGGCTAACTCTTAAATATTAATTTAACCCATTTCAATCAATCTGTATATCACCAGGAGGTCTTGGCCTACTAGCATATTTCTGGCATGTCTGACTCTGGCAGTGGCTCCATAGCATCTCTCTGACTCTGCCTTCTCTTTTCAAGCATCCAGTCCCACCTTCCCTGACTACCTAAGTTCTGTCCTGCTATAGGTCCAAAGCAGTTTCTTTATTCATTAACCAATGAAAACAACAAATAGGCAGAAAGACCTCCTACATCATATACCTCCACAAATAAAGACAGATAATGGTCCAGCATATGGCTAGAAGAAAATGAAACAATTTTTTGCTTATTATAATATTAAGCATATTCAGGCATACCACACAATGCTATAGGTCAGGCAGTTATGGAAAGATCAAATCTAACAAAAAGTATATGTTCAATAAACAGAAATAGGTGGAAAATACCCCCAGAAATAGATTACATGATTTATTAACCTTGAATATTCTTAATGCTAATGAGAAAGGGACAACAGCAGCAGAGAGACATTGGGTAATAGAAAAGTCTTCTGAATTAAATCAACCAGTTTATTTCAAGGATGTGCTGACTTCACAATGGAAGTGCCAGGAGATGTATTATGTATTATGGGGAAGGGGATTTGCTCTTGGTTCCACCGGAGAAGAAAAACTATAGATACCATCACAATTAATAAAGATTTGGTTTGAAAAGGAGAAACCTCTTGAAAAAGAGAAATTACAACTTATACGTAATGTTGACAACCATATAGATGGTAAAGAAACTTTATAAGTGTTGGGGCAGGGTTCTGTTATTTTCTTTTCAAGAAAATACTCATCCTCAAAAATTCAATAGACCCTGATGTTTGAATGCTGACAGATGGAAAAATAACTACCCACTAAGGACCATTGAGAAAAAGAAACACGATTTTTGATATCAGGTTTTCATACACATACATTTAAACATATATAGAGCTGGCTTTGGGTATATGTGTATGTATATGTCTATATAAATAATGTTTAAGTTTTCCACAATGAACAATGAATTTTCTTGCAGTAATCTTTGAAGTTTCCAGGAAGAAGATGGGCCCCACAACAACAATAACAACAACTCCACCTGCTGGATATCACGTCATAATGCTGATAGCACTATTATAAGATCTAATTTTGGATACCAGCTGCTCAAGATGGCTCCAATTTTGTAAGCCGAAATGCTGCATTTTTTTTATAATGTTCTGGCCAGAACTTCAAATAAGAATCTCAGAAAAAAACATACAAAATACTCAGAGACTATTTGCAATTCTACCAGACAGTAATATCGGAATTTAACCATCATTTTACTTTCACTGGATCCCATAGAAAGAACACCGCCCCCATGACGGCTGGAAGTAATTCTAGAAGATGACATCCCCTCTACCAACGAAGTTTGTGCTCAGGGTTAAAGGCCTCATGGCGGGGTTGATTATAATTAATATAGGGTTGTGGGGTTGGGAAGAAGTTTTGTAGGTTCAGGGATCTCTTTTATAAAAGGGAAAATTGGATTGGATAGTAGATTAGTGTAAGCTTACTCACACTAACAATAATAGTGAGTAATAGAGTGAATACTTGTGAGTTACTATTTATAGGCAATTACATTGGTATATATTATTATATAATGATACAAAGTTAAATTATATTGAATATCTTTCTATCTTGTTCAACATATTTGTATACCTAGGCAAAGTTATTTTGTCATGTTGTATGTATGCATGCTTCTACTTCTGCTTAAAACATTTTTTGTATATTGATACAATTTAAAGACATTTCTACCTTTGATCAAAATACTTATACATTGTTTACATTTTGAGGTCATTGTTCTTACTTGTTGAACAGATGTTTATTGTATAATATTCTAATATGAAGTTTTAGTCTTTAAGTTATATAGGTCTTAAGAATTATAGATGAATAGCCATCTATGTTTGTCATACCTATAGTTAGACTAATCAGGTCCTTTACATACATACAGATTATATTCTGCATAGATAGGTAATCAATCTTCAACCACTTCAAAGAACTGTATAATATGGCATTTAAATAACTTAGGGTTCTGTTGAAGTGAGACACAATTGCTCCTGGCAGCAACATTTTATTCCCGAGAGAATGTTGAACACCAAAGACATTCCACATGGAGCTTGTTTTCTTCATGGCAAAACTGTCTTTTGGCGAAGGAACTTCCCATGCCTCAAATACTGACAAGGTACATGGTATCCAGAAATGTATAAGCAAGACTGTCAAATCTTGCCAAGACAGGATAAAACAGTTTTGAAAATTTTTCCTGCCTCTGAAAATGGTCTGTCAGTTATTCTATGCCTTAGCCAAAGTTGGTTGCTTTAACATTGAAAATGAGACTTTGGATGATTGTCCAGGTACCCAGTTGTCTATGTCATTTGTTGCACATTTTGGAAGTTGCTTGATTTTACTTCCTGTTTACTCAAGTAATATTATTTCTCTTCTTGGATATTCAATAGGGTTGAAGGCTAGATAGTTGTAGTTACTTTCTTCTAATGACTTGGCCATGTTATTTATTACAAAAGACTTAAATTAGGATAGGATAATTATTGGATATATTTGTTCTTACTGTATATAATTTTTAGTAGGCTCAGAACTCTCTTATGTAAACAAAAGGGGGAGATGCTGTAGGAAATCCAGTAGTTACCTGCCCAATAGGTCATGGCCTCTTATACTATTTATGCCAATGTAGAGAATGTGTCCAACCTCTTTTTTGGCTGTAGGATTCAGGTTCTGTTCTCTGTTCCAGCAGAGAATTCTGATTTGTGAGTCTACCCCTAAATAAATAACCATCTATTTCTCAATTCTGCGCTAGTGTGGGATTTCTTTTAAGCATCCATCTACAGATGTATGAGTACCTAATATTTTTTAATTAATTAATTAATTTATTAAAAATTTCCACCTATCCTCCTCCCATTTCCCTCCCATTTACCCCACTTCCCCTCACCCCTCCCTCAAAGTCCTAAGAGAGGTCAGGGTGCCCTGACATGTGGAAAGTCCAAGGCCCTCCCCCTTTATCCAGGTCTAGGAAGGTGTGGATCCAGACTAAGCTTCCAAAAAGCCAGTACATTCAGTAGAATCAAAACCCAGTGCCATTATCATTGGCTTATCAGTCAGCCCTCATTGTCAGACACATTCAGAGAGTCCAGTCTGATCACATGCTGGTTCAGTCTCAGTCCAGCTGGCCTTTGTGAGCTCCCATTAGATCAGTCACACAGTCTCAGTGAGTGGATGCACCCCTAGCAGTCCTAATTTCCTTGCTCATGTTCTCCCTCCTTCTGCTCTTCATCTTGACCTTGGGAGCTCAGTCCAGTGCTCCAATGTGGGTCTCTGTCTCTCTCTCCATCCATCGCCAGATGCAGGTTCTATGGTGATATGCAAGATATTCATTAGTGTGGCTATGGGATAAGGTCAGTTCAGGCACCCTTTTCCTTAGCAATCAGGGAACTGCAAATCAAAACAACTTTGAGATACCCCCTTACACCTCTCAGAATGGCTAAAATCAAAAACACCAATGATAACATATGCTAGAGAGGATGTGGAATAAGAGGAACACTCATCCATTGTTGGTGGGAATGCAAACTTGTGCAACCACTTTGGAAATCAGTGTGGTGGTTTCTCAGGAAACTAGGAGTCTACCTGCCTCAGAATCCAGCAATTCCACTCTTGGGAATATACCCAGGAAATGTCCAATCATAATAAAAAACCATTTGTTCATCTATGTTCATAGCAGCACTATTTGAAACAACCTAGGTGCCCCTCAATAAAAGAATGGATAAAGAAGGTGTGGCACATATACACCTTAGAGTTCTACTCAGTGGTAAAAAACAATGACATCTTGAATTTTGCATGCAAATGGATGTAAATAGAAAACACTCTACTGAGTGAGATAACCCAGACCCAAAATGAATATGGTATGTACTCACTCATTAGTAGATTCTAGCCATCAACAAAGGACATTGAGCCTATAGTTCATGATCCTAGAGAACCAAAATAATAAGGTGAACCTAAAGAAAAACATATATAGATCTTCCTGGATATTGGAAGTAGACAAGATCGCTGCACAAAAGTTGAGTGCCTAATATTTTTTTAAAAATAATGTATAAACTGTCTAAATTTAATTCCAAGATTGATTTCCACAAGATTTCTAATCTAATGTAAAAAAATAAAGCTAATAATTTTTAGAATTCTTTTTTCTCATATAGAAAGTAGCTGATAGTCCAGTTCATTTCACACCAGAAAAAAAATTATACTGGCTGCCAATAGTAAAGCAAAAATTATTGGTGCTGAATCATATTATTGTTTTATATTACTTTTCTTCTAATAGAAAGATCCTTGGGGTTATAGTGAAATAACCAGGATTATTCAGAATAGTATTTCTATCTCAGTCAGTAAGTCAGTCATATTGGCAACACCCTTCCCTCCCTGTTGAGAGATATTTACTTTTTTTCTATTTTTTTTAAAGAAATACTCAAAAATGACTCACTTTGTTTGAGATTTGATACCATGACTTACAAGCCTGCCTGTTTGCATTATGGAACACAGTATTATAGATGTAACATAGTTAAAACTCTATTTATGTCACTTTGCATTATAAAGATAATTTGCATGTATGATTGAGATGGGAAAGTCATGGGTGGGGTAATTATAAGAATCTTTATAAGTGAAAAGGGTAGCAGAAAACTAGAGAAGATGAGACTACAGGAGTGAAGGCTTGAGTGATGTCATTTATATTTTTATGGGTAGATTGAGGCTGTGAGCCAAGGAATGAGGGAAGACTCTAATATCAGGAAAAGCCATTGTGCCCAGCTCTCTTTCAAACTACCAAAATAGGTGTGGCAACCCTACCAGTATCTTGACTTTAGTTTCATATGACCTTTTACAGACTATGTACTTCAGAACTAGAAAATAATGCACTAACTTCAAATTACTTTATTTTGCATTTGATTTTTTAATTTTTTTTCTGTACAAGGTTGGTCTAGCACTCATGATATTCCTACCTTAGCAATCCATGCACTGGTATCATATTTGTCTGCAGCCATACGTAGCTACTATTATTTTAGAATGTCAGCTTTGTGGTGATTTGTACAAAAGCAATAGTAAATTTTCCATTCACTAAATGCTAATTTTTTTTTCTGGTTTTTCAAGACAGGGTTTCTCTGTGGCTTTGGAGCCTGTCCTGGAACTCGCTCTGTAGACCAGGCTGGTCTCGAACTCACAGAGATC
>NW_004950407.1:0-6000 GCF_000317375.1 Microtus ochrogaster
CTATGCAGGCCTGTGGAGTTTAAATCCACGTGGGAAGGCAGATGATAGGGTGCGTGGGGACTGGAAGTATTAAGCTGCTAGCTCCACACACAAGACACAGGCCAACAAGGCTGCCACCAACACGGCTGATGTGTTTGTGCCTCTGCAGCCACCAGGCATAGGCCACCGCTGAGGAAGGGAGGCTCACCCCAGCTGAACTCGTGGCCCGCAGCCAAGCTTGGTAGGGAGAGGTTCTAACACCAAACGTTGGGTGCCAACTGGAGGCATAAGTCACAAGCAATGCCACACCAGTTTGGAATTATGATTAATAGGGTGGTATTTATTTAAAGGGGAAAAACTTATAGATCACAGCCCTCTTCGCAACCAGGAAGGGAGTCTAGTCGCCAGCGGAGCAGGAAATGAGAGAGCGGAGAGGGAAGTCGCTGCTTTTTTAAAGGGAGAGAGACCATGCCCCAATGGGCTGGTATCTCAGCAGCTATAGGCTAGAGGAGTGGGAGGACCTCCCGCAACACCAGGGGAAACAAACTTCCTTCCCAGCTCGTGGCTCGCATCCACAATCTAGAATACATTAAATTATGAAATCATCATGTACTGTAAAGATTCATGGAACTTGCATGAATCTCACTATTTATATTTAACACCACATACTTGAATGAAATAGTAAAAAATAAGAATGTACTGTTCACCTGAAAACACATTGTCTGCAACCCACTGAACTGAGGAAGGTAGGGGGTACTGAGTTGTGCTCTCCATCACTGGTGTTCTGACTGTCACTTTGGATCTTATGCAGAAAGTGGATCTGGGTTTTGTTTAGAGCCATTATGATGGGAAAGGAGGCCCTGACTGTAAAGTCAATCCCCCAAGTCTCCCAGGGAAACTGACACCTGGTATGGGCACTGTGATCTGAAGGTGCTCTGGTAACCGCAGTAATGCTAACTATTAACATAGTATGAGACAATGCACCTCTCTTAAGCAAACACAAACTCCCAGACATAAACACAGACAGACATATAACAACAGAGACAAACTTACACAAAGAAATATATACTAGAGCAAACATATATGTACGTCAACATATTATTGGAATAACATCCTTTCTACTTAAAATATCATGTTCATTTATAATTTAGCTTGATAATATTGATACATCCCAGTACCCCCTCTCTCCTGCATCCTACTCTGGATGACCCTGTGTTCCCTGAGCTATATGTTGTCCTGTGGGCTGAAATCTTAGAGAAGTGATTGAAATGAGTTGTTCTTAAGAAGAAAAATGAAACAGTTCTTTTCATGAGAAAAGGTGTTTTAACCTTCAACACAGAGTAGTGATGATTAAAACACAGTTTTTATTAATCAAAATGAGTGGATAATTCTTGTAATGTTTCATTTTGAATCAAAACAGCATTTATACTACACAAGAACTCTTCCATCAAATTAACTCCCAACACTAGATGATTGTTTATTTTAATAAATACTTTTTGTTTTTTTTTCAAGGCAGGGTTTCTCTGTGTAACAGTCCTAGCTGTCCTGTAACTGGCTCTGTTGACCAGGCTGGCCTTGAACTCAAATGATCCACCTGTCTCTGCCTTCTGAATGCTGGAATTAAAGATGTGCACCACCACCACCAGGCAAATATTTTATTTTGAGTTATGCATATGTGATTCTGTGTGAATGATGTATTCATTATGGAAACAAAGAGAGGTCACAGGATCCTCTGGACTCACATGTGGTTATGAACTGCCCTGAACTGAATCTAAGGTTTACAGTCTCCTATTTCTTTAGTTTTTTTCAGATCTGATGCTGTCCACCACAGTATCAGTTCTGCCTTGTATGGTAGTTTTTATGTTGTTCAAGTCTGAGTACATCCTAAATTTAAAATGCAACTTAAGTGGGTCAGTGGAAATAGCTCTGCAGTTCAGATTCTTGCTGAAGCTGAATCTTCTCCTGGGATCTTAACTAGGAGCTCAAGATTTCAAGGCTACAAAAAAGCTGTGCTGCAGCCAACAAATTTTCCCATTCATGGGATGTGGAGACAGCATAATCACTGGGACTCACTGATCAATCATTCTAGCCATTCATGGTGTAGGAAATCTTTCTGTCTATGTGTTGCTTTTATTGGTTATTAAAGAAAGTGCAATTGGCCAATGGTTTAACAGAATATAGCCAGGATGATATCAAGAGTAGGGGAGTATTGATGCTTCAAACTCAGTACTTTTTAATAAAAATGATAAATATATTTTAAAATATTACCATTTGAATCAAGGTCTCATATAAATTACACAAGAACTAGACCATTGGGCCAAATCACAGCATTGAATGAGAATTTTTTTTAAAAAAATACACTGTTTTAATTAGGGGATTATGTTTGTGTGTGGGTAGTGTAGTACTCACAGAGATAAACAGAGTTCACTAGACTCACATGTGGCTCTGAGATGTCTTCATCTTCTAGGGTTTACAATCTTCTTTAGCTTCTTTAGGAAATTATGCTGGTCACTAAACAGGATCATTTTGTTCTGTGTGATGATCTGCATTTTGTTCAGGTAAAATCACATCCTAAATTTAAAAAGTAACTATAATGGAGCTGTGAAAAACAAGTTCTTGCCACACAAGAACGCTTCGGTGGGGTCTAAGCACAGACCTCAGAATCCATAACTAAAATAAGAAATGGGTGTGACAGCCAACCAGGTATACCATATAGGGAATGGGAAGAATGAGCAATCACTGGGACTCACTGGATGGATAGACTATCTAGTCATAGAGAACCAGGCCCAGTGATATAATTTGTCTCACAATAAGTTGTACAGATTTTAGAAAAATCTATCAAATGTCAGCACACACACACACTCCACCCCCCCACATGTACATGGAGAGGAGTGAGACAGAAAGATTAAGAGAGAGAAAGAGGGAGAGGGAGAGAGACTGACACATAGACAGAGATAGGGAGACAGAGATAAAGGGAAACAAGGAGAAACACTATAATAAACATACATAACACAACTGGAAAAAGAAATCTGAATAGATATTTGGACATTCAATGATTACTACACACTATATCT
Source organism: Microtus ochrogaster (assembly GCF_000317375.1). Lineage (NCBI taxonomy): Eukaryota > Metazoa > Chordata > Mammalia > Rodentia > Cricetidae > Microtus > Microtus ochrogaster. Next base: position 3,054 of record NW_004950407.1, read on the forward strand.
GTAGAGAAAATCCCTAACTGTGATATGGAGAGGCAGTGCAGACACAGAGAAGTCCAGCCTTCCATGCTTCTCTGAGTAGGCTCTCCTGTGACCCAGATCTCTAAGTGCTCTCAGCGCCCCCTGCTGGTCCTGTGTTCCCCAAAGGGGTGTTTTTGTCTGAGTTCACAGTAGCATTCACTCACTGTGTTTCTTGCACAGTAATACATGGATGTGTCCTCAGACCTCAGAATGCTCATTTTCAGGTACAGAGTGTTTTTGGCATTGTCTCTGGAGATTGTGAACCGGCCCTTTACAACGTCGGTATACCAGGTGTTACCACCACAACTGCTAATGGTTGCAACTACTCTAAACTCTTCCCTGAAGCCTGACAGACCCAGTTCATGTAATAATCACTGAAGGTGAATCCAGAGACTGCACAGGAGAGTTTCAAGGACTTTCCAGGCTGTACTAAGCCTCCCCCAGACTCCAGCAATTGCACCTCACACTGGACACCTGTGAACACAAAGAATTCTGGTTAGAAAACTGACACAGAAGACATTTTTTCTTTCTCATGTCCACACAATACAGAGCATCTCATCTTTACGAATTTCCCTTTAAAATAAGAACGATGGAAACCAATATGAGCCTTAAGTCCATGGTGAACGTCCTGTGTTCAATGTTGAACCCTGACCGGAGGACTTGGGAATCCAGGCCGGCCTGTCTCCTCTGCCAGAGCTGCAGAGTCATGACAGGGCTGGATTTTATGGGCACAAAGAAGCCTTATTTGCATATCTTTCTCCCATAACAGGCTCTGTAGGTGGACATGGGTAGAAGGCAGTACTCAGAGCAGATATAAGACATCATATACATTGACGACAGTTATAGAAATTGAAGCATTAATGTAGCTCTCTGTACACATTTTCCTTGTTAGGGATTCACCACACTTTGTTTATTTCCCTTTTCATCATATGCATAGAAAATGTTTTGTTTTCACACTCTCATGCCTCTTTAGGATCAATGTGAAATTAAAAAGCTCCACACACATCTGTGTTTCTAGATATTAGCTCTGTCTGTTCCTCTGTCTCTGCTGCACATGGCTTCTTCCTGAGGAGAATCTTGTATAGGGTCACACCCCCTCTATGTAGAACTCCTCCACTGTGATAGGAACCCTTGAGACATTACTGAATTTTACTCAGTTCTTTTTTCTTCTTTTTTTATTACTTTATTAATAATACCGGTCAAAATTCCCACTTCCGCTCCTCCTCCCACTCCTTCCCCCTCCAACGTCCCTCTTCCTTCATCCACCTCCTCCAGTCCTAAGAGAGGGCAAGGCACCTTGCCTTGTTGGAAGTCCAACGCCTTCCCCCCTACATCCAGGATCCCAAAAAGGCAGTACATGCAGTAGAGAAAAATGCCAGTTCAATTATCATTGGCCCCTCAGTCTGCTCCAATTGTAAGCCACATTCAGAGGCTCCAGTTTGATCCCATGCTCATTCATTCCCAGTCGAGCTGGGGTTGGTGAGCTCCCATTAGCTGAGGAACACTGTCTCAGTGGGTGAACCAACCCCTCGTGGTCCTGACTTCCTTGCTGATCCCGTAGTCAGACTGATGACTATCTTGAATATCACCAAAGAACCTTTGTCAGGTGACGAATGGAGATGGAGACAGAGACCCACATTAGAGCACTGGACTGAGCTCTGATGTGGGAGTGTCATATATCAATCTGTTGATTTCATTGGTTGAGTAATAAACAAGCTGCTTGGGCTCATAGCTTAGAACATAGGTGGGTGGAGTAAACAGAGCAGAATGCTGGGAGGAAGAGGAAGTGAGCTCAGACTGACAGCTCTGCTCTCTGGAGCAGAGACGCCATGCTCCCCTCTCCTGGGCAGACGCAGGGACAGCTCTGCTCTCCGAGACTCATGCGATGAAGCTCTGACCCAGGATGGACGTAGGCTAGAATCTTCCCGGTAAGACCGGTGCTCACTAAAACCAGTGCTCACAGATTCTTAGAGATGGGTTGATCAAGATATCAGAATTAGCCAGTAAGGGCTAAAGCTAAAGGGCCAAGCAGTGTTTAAATGAATACAGTTTCCATGTAATTATTTCGGGTAAAGCTAGCCGGAGGCAGCTGGGGTGCTGGAGACGCAGCCACCGCTCCTATTACTACAGAGCTCTCAAGGTTCAGTTGAAGAGCAAAAGGAGGGAGAATTTTACTCAGTTCTCAGTGATGCTGTCTGCCAGCCTCAGGAAGTTTGCAAATGTGATGTTTCTTGTTGCTGTCTGTCTTCCTCTCACTGGTTGCTATGGAGATAAGTTTATATTGGAAGCACTCAATTGTTTACATCCTGAATCTCTCCCTATGATTACTTTTTCTCCCCACTCTTCCCTTCCCTTTCCCATCTCAATACCAGGCAACACGTGGCTGTCTTAGGTCAGTTTTTATTTCTACATATTTATAAAGTCAGCATAATGGGGACATTTAATGCATTTTGTAATGCACAAAAACTTTTGCATCAATTTTTTATTTACAGAAGACTTTATTTTTATTTTCCCAAATTCTCATGCTTTCTACCCTCTCAGCTCATTTCTATCCAACTTTTCCTTTCACAACCTCAGTATTGCCCTGTGCTTTTCCCTTCTTGTCCTTCACTTAAGATGTCTTACAAAACAGAAGTCAGAACAGAAAACAACAACAACAACAACAGAAACCCAGAGAGTGCATAGGAATAATTATGGGAGCAACAAAAGCACTAACAAAAACACAAACTGTGAAAATCAGAAAACTCAGCTGCTATGGTAAGCGCTGAAGTGTTATGGACCAGGGACCATAGCTGATGTCTGCAAGGATGTGCATATTTGTTGTAGGCGTAAGTCACAAACAATGCCACAGCAGTTTGGAATTATGATTAATAGGGTATTATTTATTTAAAGGGGAAAAAACTTACAGATAACCGTCAGCCCTCTGTAC